>NW_019266096.1:1248-8296 GCF_002742605.1 Olea europaea var. sylvestris
ATTTCGTCATTTTTCGCGACTGTGTCGGAATTGGCTAAAATTTGACTTGTTGATAGGAAACAAAAACCGCGTCGGGGGCAATTTCGTCATTTTTCTCGACTGTGTCGGAATTGGGAATAATTTGGCAGTTTGATCTGAAATAAAAATCGCGCCGGGGGCAATTTCGTCATTTTTCTCGACTCTGTCGGAATGGGCTCTAATTTGATAGGTTGATCGGAAACAAAAATCGCACCGGGGGCAATTTCGTTATTTTTCGCGACTGTATCAGAATGGGCTAAAATTTGACAGGCTGATCGGAAACAAAAATCGCGCAGCTGGCAATTTCGTCATTTTTCGCGACTGTGCCAGAATGGGCTCAAATTTGACTAGTTGATCGGGAACAAAAACCGCGTCGGGTGTAATTTCGTTATTTTTCGCGATTGTGTCGGAATTGGCAAAAATTTGACTTGTTGATCGGAAACAAAACCCGCGCCGGGTGTAATTTCGTCATTTTTCGCGACTGTGTCGGAATTGGCTAAAATTTGACTTGTTGATCGGAAACAAAAACCGCGCCGGGTGTAATTTCGTCATTTTTCGCGACTGTGTCGGAATTGGCTAAAATTTGACTGGTTGATCGAAAACAAAAATCGCGCCGGGGGCGATTTCGTCATTTTTCTCGACTTTGTCGGAATTGGCTGAAATTTGGTAGTTTGATCAGAAATAAAAATCGGGCCGGGGGCAATTTCGTTATTTTTTGCGACTGTATCAGAATGGGCTAAAATTTGATAGGCTGATCGGAAACAAAAATCGCGCAGCTGGCAATTTTTGTCATTCTTCGCAACTGTGTCGGAATGGGCTCAAATTTGACCGGTTGATCGGGAACAAAAACCCCGTCGGGTGTAATTTCGTTATTTTTCGTGACTGTGTCTGAATTAGCTAAAATTTGACTGGTTGATCGGAAACAAAAACTGCACCGGGGGCAATTTTGTCATTTTTCTTGACTGTGTCGGAATTGTCTGAAATTTGGCAGTTTGATCGGAAATAAAAATCGCGCAGACGGCAATTTCGTCATTTTTCTCGACTGGGTCGGAATGGGCTCAAATTTGACAGGTTTATCGGGAACAATAATCGCGCCGGGTGTAATTCCGTCATTTTTCGCGACTGTGTCGGAAATGGCTAAAATTTGACTTGTTGATCGTAAACAAAAAACGCGTCGGGGGCAATTTCGTCATTTTTCTCGATTGTGTCGTAATTAGCTGAAATTTGGCAGTTGATCTGAAACAAAAATCCCGCCGGGGCCAATTTCGTCATTTTTGTCGACTGTGTCGGAATGGGCTCAAATTTGACAGTTTGATCAGAAACAAAAATCGCACCGGGGGCAATTTCGTTATTTTTCTCGACTGTGTCGGAATTTGCTGAAATTTGGCAGTTTGATCGGAAATAAAAATCGCGCCGGTGGCAATTTCGTCATTTTTCTCGACTGTGTCGGAATAGGCTAAAATTTGACAGGTTGATTGGGAACAAAAATCGCGCAGGGGGCAATTTCGTTATTTTTCTCGATTGTGTCGGAATTGGCTGAAATTTGGCAGTTTGATCTGAAATAAAAATCACGCCGGGGCAATTTCGTCATTTTTCTCGACTGGGTCGGAATGGGCTCAAATTTGACAGGTTGATCGGGAACAAAAACCGCGCCGGGTGTAATTTCGTCATTTTTCGCGACTGTGTCGGAATTGGCTAAAATTCGACTGGTTGATCGGAAACAAAAACTTCGCCGGGGGCAATTTCGTCATTTTCTAGACTGTGTCGGAATTGGCTGAAATTTGGCAGTTTGATCTGAAATAAAAATCGCGCCCGGGGCAATTTCGTCGTTTTTCTCGACTGTGTCGGAATGGGCTCAAATTTGACAGGTTGATCGGGAACAAAAATTGCGCCGGGGGCAATTTCGTCGTTTTTCTCGACGATGTTGGAAAGGGCCGAAATTTAACGGGTTGATCGGAAACAAAAACCGCGCCGGGGGCAATTTCGTCATTTTTCTTGACTGTGTCGGAATATGGCTGAAATTTGGCAGTTTGATCTGAAATAAAAATCGCGCTAGCGGCAATTTCGTCATTTTTCTCGACTGTGCCGGAATGGGCTCAAATTTGACGGGTTGATCGGGAACAAAAATTGCGCCGGGGGCAATTTCGTCGTTTTTCTCGACGATGTTGGAAAGGGCTGAAATTTAACGGGTTGATCGGAAACAAAAATCGCCCCGGGGGCAATTTCGTCATTTTTCGCGACTGTGTCGGAATGGGCTCAAATTTGACTGGTTGACCGGGAACCAAAATCGTGCCGGGTGTAATTTCTTCATTTTTCGCGACTGTGTCGAAATTGGCTAAATTTTGACCTGTTGATCGGAAACAAAAATCGCGTCGGGGGCAATTTCGTCATTTTTTTCGACTGTGTCGGAATTGGCAGAAATTTGGCAGTTTGATCTGAAATAAACATCGCGCCAGGGGCAATTTTGACATTTTTCTCGACTGTGTCGGAATGGGCTCAAATTTTACAGCTTGATAGGAAACAAAAACCGCGCGCGGGGTAATTTTGTAATTTTTCGCGACAGTGTCGGAATTGGCTAGAATTTGACTGGTTGATCGGAAACAAAAACCGCGCAGGGGCAATTTCGTCATTTTTCTCGACTGTGTCGAAATTGGCTGGAATTTGGCAGTTTGATCTGAAATAAAAATCGCGCCGGGCGCAATTTCGTCATTTCTCTCGACTGTGTCGAAATGAGCTCAAATTTGACAGGTTGATCGGAAACAAAAATCGCTCCGGGGGCAATTTCGTCATTTTTCGCGACGATGTCGGAATGGGCTGAAATTTGACAGGTTGATCGGAAACAAAAATCGCGCCGGGGGCAATTTCGTCATTTTTCGCGATTGTGCCGAAATGAGCTCAAATTTGACAGGTTGATCGGGAACGAAAACCGCGCCTGGGGCAATTTCGTCATTTTTCGCGACTGTGTTGGAATGAAAGAAAATTTGACAGGTTGAACGGAAACCAAAATTGCGCTGCGGCAGTTTCGCCATTTTTAGCGACTGTGTCGGAATGGGCTCAAATTTGACAGGTTGATCGGAAACAAAAATCATGCCGGGGCAATTTCATCATTTTTCGCGACTGTGTCGGAATGGGCTCAAATTTGACAGGTTGATCGGGAACAAAAACCGCGCCGGGTGTAATTTCGTCATTTTTCATGACTGTGTCGGAATTGGCTAAAATTTAACTGGTTGATCGGAAACAAAAATCGCGCCGGGGGCAATTTCGTCATTTTTCTCGACTTTGTCGAAATTGGCTGAAATTTGGGAGTTTGATCAGAAATAAAAATCGTGCCGGCAGCTATTTCGTCATTTTTCGCGACTGTGTCGAAATGGGCTCAAATTTGACAGGTTGATCGGGAACAAAAACCGCGCCGGGTGTAATTTCGTCATTTTTCGCGACTGTGTCGGAATTGGCTAAAATTTGACTGGTTGATCGGAAATAAAAATCGCGTCGGGGGGAATTTCGTCATTTTGTCGACTGTGCCGGTATGGGCTCAAATTTGACAGGTTGATCGGAAACAAAAATCGCGCCGGGGGCAATTTCGTCAATTTTCTCGACTGTGTTGGAATTGGCTGAAATTTGGCAGTTTGATCTGAAATAAACATCGCGCCGGGGGCAATTTTGACATTCTTCTCGACTGTGCCGGTATGGGCTCAAATTTGACAGGTTGATAGGAAACAAAAACCGCGCCGGAGCAATATTGTAATTTTTTGCGACAGTGTCGAAATTGGCTAAAATTTGACTGGTTGATCGAGAACAAAAACCGCACAGGGGCAATTTCGTCATTTTTCACAACTGTGTCGGAATTGGCTGAAATTTGGCAGTTTGATCTGAAATAAAAATCGCGCCGGGGGCAATTTCGTCATTTTTCTCGACTGTGTCGGAATGGGCTCAAATTTGACAGGTTGATCGGAAACAAAAATCGCGCCTGGGGCAATTTCGTCATTTTTCGCGACGATGTCGGAATGGGCTGAAATTTGGCAGTTTGATCTGAAATAAAAATCGCGCCGGGCGATATTTCGTCATTTTTCTCGACTGTGTTGGAATGGGTTCAAATTTGACTGGTTGATCGGAAACAAAAATCGCGCAGGGGCAATTTCTTCATTTTTCTCGACTGTGTCATAACTGGCTGAAATTTTGCAGTTTGATCTAAAACAAGAATCCCGTCGGGGACAATTTCGTCATTTTTCTCGACTGTGTCGGAATGGTCTCAAATTTGACAGTTTGATCGGAAACAAAAATCGCGCCGGGGGCAATTTCGTCATTTTTCTCGGCTGTGTCGGAATTTGCTGAAATTTGCCAGTTTGATCGGAAATAAAAATCGCGCCGGCGGCAATTTCGTCATTTTTCTCGACTGTGTCGGAATAGGCTCAAATTTGACAGGTAGATTGGGAACAAAAATCGCGCGGGGGGCAATTTCGTTATTTTTCTCGATTGTGTCGGAATTGGCTGAAATTTGGCAGTTTGATCTGAAATAAAAATCACGCCGGGGGCAATTTCTTCATTTTTCGCGATTGTGTCGGAATGGGCTCAAATTTGACAGGTTGATCGGGAACAAAAATCGCGCCAGATGTAATTTCGTCATTTTTCGCGACTGTGTCGGAATTGGCTAAAATTTGACTGGTTGATCGGAAACAAAAATCGGGCCGGGGGCAATTTCGTCATTTTCTCGACTGTGTCGGAATTGGCTAAAATTTGGGAGTTTGATCGGAAATAAAAATCGTGTCGGCGGCTAATTCGTCATTTTTCTCGACTGTGTCGGAATGGGCTCAAATTTGACAGGTTGATCGGGAACAAAAATGGCGCCGGGAGTAATTTCGTCATTTTTCGCGACCGTGTCGGAATTGCCTAAAATTTGACTGGTTGATCGGAAACAATAATCGCGCCGGGGGCTACTTCGTCATTTTTCTCGACCGTGTCGGAATTGGCTGAAATTTGGCAGTTTGACCTGAAATAAAAATCGCGCCGGGGGCAATTTCGTCATTTTTCTCGACTGTGTCGGAATGGGCTCAAATTTGACAGGTTGATCGGAAACAAAAATCGCGCCGGGGGCAATTTAGTCATTTTTCACGACGATGTCGGAATGGGCTGAAACTTGACAGGTAGATCGGAAACAAAATTCGCGCCGGGGGAAATTTCTTCATTTTTCGCACTGTGTCGGAATGGGCTCAAATTTGACAGGTTGATCGTGAACCAAAATCGCACCGGGTGTAATTTCGTAATTTTCCGCGACTGTGTCCGAATTGGCTAAAATTTGACTTGTTGATCGGAAACAAAAACAGCCCCGGGGGCAATTTCGTCAATTTTCTCGACTGTGTTGGAATTGGCTGAAATTTGGCAGTTTGATCTGAAATAAACATCGCGCCGGGGGCAATTTTGACATTCTTCTCGACTGTGTCGGAATGGGCTCAAATTTGACAGGTTGATCGGAAAGAATAATCGCGCCTGGGGCAATTTCGTCATTTTTCGCGACGATGTCGGAATGGGCTGAAATTTGGCAGTTTGATCTGAAATAAACATCGCGCCGGGGGCAATTTTGACATTCTTCTCGACTGTGTCGGAATGGGCTCAAATTTGACAGGTTGATCGGAAAGAATAATCGCGCCTGGGGCAATTTCGTCATTTTTCGCGACGATGTCGGAATGGGCTGAAATTTGGCAGTTTGATCTGAAATAAAAATCGAGCCGGGGGCAATTTCGTCATTTTTCTCGACTGTGTCGGAATGGGCTCAAATTTGACAGGTTGATCGGAAAGAATAATCGCGCCTGGGGCAATTTCGTCATTTTTCGCGACGATGTCGGAATGGGCTGAAATTTGGCAGTTTGATCTGAAATAAAAATCGCGCCGGGCGATATTTCGTCATTTTTCTCGACTGTGTTGGAATGGGCTTAAATTTGACTGGTTGATCGGAAGCAAAAACCGCGCAGGGGCAATTTCGTCATTTTTCTCGACTGTGTCGGAATTGGCTGAAATTTGACAGTTTGATCTGAAACAAGAATCCCGCCGAGGACAATTTCGTCATTTTTCTCGACTGTGTCGGAATGGGCACAAATTTGACAGTTTGATCGGAAACAAAAATCGCGCCGGGGGCAATTTCGTCATTTTTCTCGACTGTGTCGGAATTTGCTGAAATTTGCCAGTTTGATCGGAAATAAAAATCGCGCCGGCGGCAATTTCGTCATTTTTCTCGACTGTGTCGGAATAGGCTCAAATTTGACAGGTTGATTGGGAACAAAAATCGCGCGGGGGGCAATTTCGTTATTTTTCTCGATTGTGTCGGAATTGGCTGAAATTTGGCAGTTTGATCTGAAATAAAAATCACGCCGGGGGCAATTTCGTCATTTTTCTAGACTGTTTCAGAATGGTCTCAAATTTGACAGGTTGATCGGGAACAAAAATCGCGCCGGGTGTAATTTCGTCATTTTTCGCGACTGTGTCGGAATTGGCCAAATTTTGACTGGTTGATTGGAAACAAAACCCGCGCTGGGGGCAATTTCGTCATTTTCTCGACTGTGTCGGAATTGGCTGAAATTTGTGCGTTTGATCGGAAATAAAAATCGCACCGACGGCAATTTCGTCATTTTTCTCGACTGTGTCGGAATGAGCTCAAATTTGACAGGTTTATCGGGAACAAAAAACAGCGCCGGGAGTAATTTCGTCATTTTTCGCGACTGTGTCGAAATTGGCTAAAAGTTGACTTGTTGATAGGAAACAAAAACCGCGTCGAGGGCAATTTCGTCATTTTTCTCGACTGTGTCGGAATTGGCTGAAATTTGGCAGTTTGAACTGAAATAAAAATCGCGCCGGGGGAAATTTCGTCATTTTTCTCGACTGTGTCGGAATGGGCTCAAATTTGACAGGTTGATCGGAAAAAAAAATCGCTCCGGGGGCAATTTCGTTAATTTTCCCGACTGTATCAGAATGGGCTAAAATTTGACAGGCTGATCGGAAACAAAAATCGCGCAGCTGACAATTTCGTCATTTTTCGCGA
>NW_019266097.1:0-8293 GCF_002742605.1 Olea europaea var. sylvestris
TTCATGATAACTTCGAGTTAGATCGTTTTCGGCAAATTGCAAGTCTAATTCGATTGGAATCGAGCATATGAAAAGTGGTTTTCCATTTCATGATAACTTCGAGTTTGTTCGTTTTTGGAGAATTGCTAGTCTAATTCGATTGGAATGGAGCTAATGAAAAAAGGTTTTTGATTTAATGATAACTTCGGGTTTGATCGTTTTCAGCTAATTGCTAGTCTAATTCAATTTTAATCGAGCCAATGAAAAGTGGTTTTTGATTTCATGATAACTTCGGGTTTGTTCATTTTTGGAGTGTTGTTAGTCTAATTCGATTGGAATGGAGCCAATGAAAAGTGGTTTTCGATTTCATGATAACTACGGGTTTGTTCGTTTTTGGCGAATTGCTAGTCTAAGTTGATTGGAATTGAGCCAATGAAAAGTTGTTTAGGATTTCATGATAACTTCGGGTTTGATCATTTTTGGCGAATTGCTAGTCTAATTCGATTGGAATCGAGCCAATGAAAAGTAATTTTCGATTTCATGATAACTTCGGGTTTGATCATTTTCAAAAAATTACTAGGCTAATTCAATTGCAATCGAGCCAATGAAAAATGGTTTTTGATTTCATTATAACTTCGGGTTTGTTCAATTTTGGCGAAATGCCAGTCTAATTCGATTGGAATTGAGCCAATGGAAAGTAGTTTTTGATTTCATGATAACTTCGGGTTTGTTTGTTTTTTGCGAAATGCTGGTCTAATTCGATTAGAATCGAGGCAATGAAAAGTGGTTTTCGATTTCATGATAACTTCTGGTTTGTTCATTTTTTGCGAATTGCTAGTCAAATTCGATTGGAATCGAGCCAGTGAAAAGTGGTTTTTGATTTCAGGATAACTTCAGGTTTGTTCGTTTTCGACAAATTGCAAGTCCAATTCCATTGGAATCTAGCCTACGAAAAATGGTTTTCAATTTCATGATAACTTCGGGTTTGTTCGTTTTTTGCGAATTGCTAGTCTAATTTGATTGGAATGGAGCCAAATAAAAGTGGTTTTTGATTTCATGATAACTTCGGGTTTGTTCGTCTTTGGCGAATTGCAAGTCTAATTCGATTTGAATCTAACCAATGAAAAGTGGTTTTCGATTTCATGATAACATCGGCTTTGTACATTTTTGGCGACATGCTAGTCTAATTCAATTGAAATTGAGCCAATGGAAAGTAGTTTCTGATTTCATGATAACTTCGGGTTTTTTTGTTTTTTTTTTTTTGCGAAATGCTAGTCTAATTCGATTAGAAACGAGGCAATGAAAAGTGGTTTTCGATTTCATGATAACTTCGGGTTTGTTCATTTTTTGCGAATTGCAAGCCTAATTCGATTGGAATGGAGACAATGATAAGTGGTTTTTGATTTCATGATAGCTTCTGGTTTGTTCGTCTGTGGCGAATTGCAAGTCTAATTCGATTGGAATCCAGCAAATGAAAAGTGTTTTTTGATTTCATGATAACTTCGGGTTCGATCATTTTTTGTGAATTGCTAGTCTAATTCGACCGGAATCGAGCCAATGAAAAGTGGTTTTCAATTTCATGATAACTTCGGGTTCGATCATTTTTTGTGAATTGCTAGTCTAATTCGACCGGAATCGAGCCAATGAAAAGTGGTTTTCAATTTCATGATAACTTCGGGTTTGTTCGTTTTCGGCAAATTACAAGTCTAATTCGATCGGAATCGAGCCAATGAAAAGTGGTTGTCGATTTCATGATAACTTCGGGGTCGCTCGTTTTCGGCAAATTGCAAGTCTAATTCGATTGTAATGGAGCCAATGAAATGTAGTTCTTGATTTCATGATAACATCGGGTTTGCTCGTCTTTGGCGAATTGCAAGTCTAATTGGATTGGAATCAAGCTAACGAAAAGTGGTTTCCGATTTCATGATAACTTCTGGTTTGTTCATTTTCGACGAATTGCTAGTCTAATTCGATTGGAATCCAGCCAATGAAAAGTGGTTTTCGATTTCATGATAACTTCGGGTTTGTTCATTTTTGGCGATTTGCTAGTCTAATTCGATTTAGATGGAGCCAATGAAAAGTGGTTTTCGATTTCATGATAACTTCGGGTTTGATCGTTTTCGGCTAATTGCGAGTCTAATTTGATTGGAATCGAGCCAATGAAAAGTGGTTTTTGATTTCATGATAACTTCGGGTTTGTTCGTTTTTAGCGAGTTGGTAGTCTAATTCCATTGGAATGGAGCCAATGAAAAGTGGTTTTCGATTTCATTATAACTACGGGTTTGTTCGTTTTTGTTGAATTGGTAGTCTAATTCGATTGAAATTGAGCCATTGAAAAGCTGTTTATGATTTCATGATAACTTCGGGTTTGATCATTTTCGACGAATTGCTAGTCTAATTCGATTGGAATCTAGTCAATGAAAAGTGGTTTTCGATTTCATGATAACTTTGGGTTTGATCATTTTAGAAAAATTGCTAGTCTAATTCGATTGGAATCGAGCCAATGAAAAGTGGCTTTTGATTTTATGATGATAACTTCGGGCTTGTTCACTTTTGGCGAAATGCCAGTCTAATTCGATTGGAATCAAGCAAATGGAAAGAAGTTTTTGATTTCATGATAACTTCGGGTTTGTTTGTTTTTTGCAAAATGCTAGTCTAATTCGATTAGAATCGAGGCAATGAAAAATGGTTTTTGATTTCATGATAACTTCGGGGTTGATCATTTTCGAAAAATTGCTAGTCTAATTCGATTGGAATCGAGCCAATGAAAAGTGGTTTTTGATTTCAAGATAACTTCACAGTTGTTCATTTTTGGTGAAATGCCAGTCTAATTCGATTGGAATCGAGCCAATGGAAAGTAGTTTTTGATTTCATGATAACTTCGGGTTTGTTCGTTTTTGGCGAATGAAAAGTGGTTTTTGATTTCATGATAACTTCGGGTTTGTTCGTCTTTGGCGAATTGCTTTTCTAATTCGATCGAAATCGAGCCAATGAAAAGTGGTTTTCGATTTCATGATAACTTCGGGTTTGTTCGTTTTCGGAAAATTGCAAGTCCAATTCGATTGGAATCGAGCCTGGGAAAAGTGGTTTTCTATTTCACGATAACTTCGGGTTTGTTCATTTTCGGCGAATTGCTAGTCTAATTCGATTGGAATGGAGCCAATGAAAAGTGGTTTTTGATTTCATGATAACTTCGATTTAGATCATTTTCGGCAAATTGCAAGTCTAATTCGATTGGAATCGAGCTAACGAAAAGTGGTTTTCGATTTCATGATAACTTCGGGTTTGTTCGTTTTTGGAGAATTGCTAGTCTAATTCGATTTAGATGGAGCCAATGAAAAGTGGTTTTCGATTTCATGATAACTTCGGGTTTGTTCATTTTTGGCGATTTGCTAGTCTAATTCGATTTAGATGGAGCCAATGAAAAGTGGTTTTTGATTTCATGAAAACTTCGGGTTTGATCGTTTTCGGCTAATTACGAGTCTAATTCGATTGGAATCGAGCCAATGAAAGGTGGTTTTTGATTTCATGATAACTTCGGGTTTGTTCGTTTTTAACGAGTTGGTAGTCTAATTCCATTGGAATGGAGCTAATAAAAAGTGGTTTTCGATTTCATTATAACTACGGTTTGTTCGTTTTTAGCGAATTGGTAGTCTAATTCGATTGAAATTGAGCCAATGAAAAGCTGTTTATGATTTCATGATAACTTCGGGTTTGATCATTTTCGACGAATTGCTAGTCTAATTCGATTGGAATCGAGTCAATGAAAAGTGGTTTTCGATTTCATGATAACTTCGGGTTTGATCATTTTAGAAAAATTGCTAGTCTAATTCGATTGGAATCAAGCCCATGAAAAGTGGTTTTTGATTTTATGATGATAACTTCGGGTTTGTTCACTTTTGGCGAAATGCCAGTCTAATTCGATTGGAATCAAGCAAATGGAAAGAAGTTTTTGATTTCATGATCACTTCAGGTTTGTTTGTTTTTTGCAAAATGCTAGTCTAATTCGATTAGAATCGAGGCAATGAAAAATGGTTTTTGATTTCATGATAACTTCGGGGTTGATCATTTTCGAAAAATTGCTAGTCTAATTCGATTGGAATCGAGTCAATGAAAAGTGGTTTTTGATTTCATGATAACTTCACAGTTGATCGTTTTTGGTGAAATGCCAGTCTAATTCGTTTGGAATCGAGCCAATGGAATGTAGTTTTTGATTTCACGATAACTTCGGGTTTGTTCGTTTTTGGCGAATGAAAAGTGGTTTTTGATTTCATGATAACTTCGGGTTTGTTCGTTTTCGGCAAATTACAAGTCTAATTCGATCGGAATCGAGCCAATGAAAAGTGGTTGTCGATTTCATGATAACTTCGGGTTTGTTCGTTTTCGGCAAATTACAAGTCTAATTCGATCGGAATCGAGCCTGGGAAAAGTGGTTTTCTATTTCACGAGAATCGAGTCAATGAAAAGTGGTTGTCGATTTCATGATAAATTCGGGTTCGCTCGTTTTCGGCAAATTGCAAGTCTAATTCGATTGTAATGGAGCCAATGAAATGTAGTTCTTGATTTCATGATAACATCGGGTTTGCTCGTCTTTGGCGAATTGCAAGTCTAATTGGATTGGAATCAAGCTAATGAAAAGTGGTTTCCGATTTCATGATAACTTCTGGTTTGTTCATTTTCGACGAATTGCTAGTCTAATTCGATTGGAATCGAGCCAATGAAAAGTGGTTTTCGATTTCATGATAACTTCGGGTTTGTTCATTTTTGGCGATTTGCTAGTCTAATTCGATTTAGATGGAGCCAATGAAAAGTGGTTTTCGATTTCATGATAACTTCTTTGATCGTTTTCGGCTAATTGCGAGTCTAATTTGATTGGAATCGAGCCAATGAAAAGTGGTTTTTGATTTCATGATAACTTCGGGTTTGTTTGTTTTTAGCGAGTTGGTAGTCTAATTCCTTGGAATGGAGCTAATGAAAAGTGGTTTTCGATTTCATTATAACTACGGGTTTGTTCGTTTTTATTGAATTGGTGTCAAATTCGATTGAAATTGAGCCATTGAAAAGTTGTTTATGATTTCATGATAACTTCGGGTTTGATCATTTTCGACGAATTGCTAGTCTAATTCGATTGGAATCGAGTCAATGAAAAGTGGTTTTCGATTTCATGATAACTTCGGGTTTGATCGTTTTCAGCTAATTGCGAGTCTAATTCGATTGGAATCGAGCCAATGAAAAGTGGTTTTCGATTTCATGATAACTTCGGGTTTGATCGTTTTCAGCTAATTGCGAGTCTAATTCGATTGGAATCGAGCCAATGAAAAGTGGTTTTTGATTTGATGATAATTTCGGGTTTGTTCATTTTTGGGGAGTTGGTAGTCTAATTCCATTGGAATGGAGCCAATGAAAAGTGGTTTTCGATTTCATGATAACTTCGGGTTTGTTTGTTTTTTTTTTTTTGCGAAATGCTAGTCTAATTCGATTAGAAACGAGGCAATGAAAAGTGGTTTTCGATTTCATGATAACTTCGGGTTTGTTCATTTTTTGCGAATTACAAGCCTAATTCGATTGGAATGGAGACAATGATAAGTGGTTTTTGATTTCATGATAGCTTCTGGTTTGTTCGTCTTTGGCGAATTGCAAGTCTAATTCGATTGGAATCCAGCAAATGAAAAGTGTTTTTTGATTTCATGATAACTTCGAGTTTGATCGTTTTCGGCTAATTGCGAGTCTAATTTGATTGGAATCGAGCCAATGAAAAGTGGTTTTTGATTTCATGATAACTTCGGGTTTGTTCGTTTTCGGCAAATTACAAGTCTAATTCGATCGGAATCGAGCCAATGAAAAGTGGTTGTCGATTTCATGATAACTTCGGGTTCGTTCGTTTTCGGCAAATTGCAAGTCTAATTCGATTGTAATGGAGCCAATGAAATGTAGTTCTTGATTTCATGATAACATCGGGTTTGCTCGTCTTTGGCGAATTGCAAGTCTAATTGGATTGGAATCAAGCTAATGAAAAGTGGTTTCCGATTTCATGATAACTTCTGGTTTGTTCATTTTCGACGAATTGCTAGTCTAATTCGATTGGAATCGAGCCAATGAAAAGTGGCTTTCGATTTCATGATAACTTCGGGTTTGTTCATTTTTGGCGATTTGCTAGTCTAATTCGATTTAGATGGAGCCAATGGAAAGTGGTTTTTGATTTCATGATAACTTCGAGTTTGATCGTTTTCGGCTAATTGCGAGTCTAATTTGATTGGAATCGAGCCAATGAAAAGTGGTTTTTGATTTCATGATAACTTCGGGTTTGTTCGTTTTTGGGGAGTTGGTAGTCTAATTCCATTGGAATGGAGCCAATGAAAAGTGGTTTTCGATTTAATGATAACTACGGGTTTGTTCGTTTTTAACGAATTTGTAGTCTAATTCGATTGGAAACGACCCTTTGAAAAGTTGTTTATGATTTCATGATAACTTCGGGTTCGATCAATTTCGACGATTTGCTAGTCTAATTCGATTGGAATCGAGTCAATGAAAAGTGGTTTTCGATTTCATGATAACTTCGGGTTCGATCAATTTCGACGATTTGCTAGTCTAATTCGATTAGAATCGAGGCAATGAAAAATGGTTTTTGATTTCATGATAACTTCGGGTTCGATCAATTTCGACGATTTGCTAGTCTAATTCGATTAGAATCGAGGCAATGAAAAATGGTTTTTGATTTCATGATAACTTCGGGTTCGATCAATTTCGACGATTTGCTAGTCTAATTCGATTAGAATCGAGGCAATGAAAAATGGTTTTTGATTTCATGATGACTTCTGGTTTGATCATTTTCGAAAAATTGCTAGTCTAATTCGATTGGAATCGAGCGAATGAAAAGTGGTTTTTGATTTCATGATTACTTCGCGTTTGTTCATTTTTGGTGAAATGCCAGTCAAATTCGATTGGAATCGAGCCAATGGAAAGTGGTTTCCGATTTCATGATAACTTCGGGTTTGTTCATTTTCGACGAATTGCTAGTCTAATTCGATTGGAATCGAGCCAATGAAAAGTTGTTTTCGATTTCATGATAACTTCGGGTTTGTTCATTTTTGGCGATTTGCTAGTCTAATTCGATTGAAATGGAACCAACGAAAAGTGGTTTTTGATTTCATGATAACTTCGGGTTTGATCGTTTTCGGCAAATTACAAGTCTAATTCGATCGGAATCGAGCCAATGAAAAGTGGTTGTCGATTTCATGATAACTTCGGGTTTGTTCATTTTCGGCAAATTACAAGTCTAATTTGATCGGAATCGAGCCAATGAAAAGTGGTTGTCGATTTCATGATAACTTCGGGTTCGCTCGTTTTCGGCAAATTGCAAGTCTAATTCGATTGCAATGGAGCCAATGAAATGTAGTTCTTGATTTCATGATAACATCGGGTTTGCTCGTCTTTGGCAAATTGCAAGTCTAATTGGATTGGAATCAAGCTAATGAAAAGTGGTTTTCGATTTCATGATAACTTCTGGTTTGTTCATTTTCGACGAATTGCTAGTCTAATTCGATTGGAATCGAGCCATTGAAAAGTGGTTTTCGATTTCATGATAACTTCGGGTTTGTTCATTTTTGGCGATTTGCTAGTCTAATTCGATTTAGATGGAGCCAATGAAAAGTGGTTTTCGATTTCATGATAACTTCGGGTTTGATCGTTTTCGGCTAATTGCGAGTCTAATTTGATTGGAATCGAGCCAATGAAAAGTGGTTTTTGATTTCATGATAACTTCGGGTTTGTTCGTTTTTAGCGAGTTGGTAGTCTAATTCCATTGGAATGGAGCTAATCAAAAGTGGTTTTCGATTTCATTATAACTACGGGTTCGTTCGTTTTTATTGAATTGGTAGTCTAATTCGATTGAAATTGAGCCATTGAAAAGCTGTTTATGATTTCATGATAACTTCGGGTTTGATCATTTTAGACGAATTGCTAGTCTAATTCGATTGGAATCGAGTCAATGAAAAGTGGTTTTCGATTTCATGATAACTTCGGGTTTGATCCGAGACAATGAAAAGTGGTTTTTGATTTCACGATAACATCGAGTTTGTTCGTCTTTGACGAATTACTAGTCTAATTCGATTGGAATCGAGCCAATGAAAAGTGGTTTTTGAATGCATGATACATTCGGGTTTGTTTGTTTTCGGCTAATTGCTAGTCTTATTCGATTGTAATCGAGGGAATGAAAAGTGGTTTTCGATTTTATGATAACTTCGGGTTTGTTTGTTTTTTGCAAAATGCTAGTCTAATTCGATTAGAATCGAGGCAATGAAAAATGGTTTTTGAT
>NW_019266098.1:0-5591 GCF_002742605.1 Olea europaea var. sylvestris
GTCGGAATGGGCTAAAATTTGATAGGTTGATCGGAAACAAAAAATCGCGCCAGGGGCAATTTCGTCATTTTTCGCGACTGTGTCGGAATGGGCTCAAATTTGACAGGTTGATCGGGACCAAAAACCGCGCCGGGTGAATTTCATCATTTTTCGCTGCTGCGTCGGAATTGGCTAAACTTTGAAACAAAAATCGCGCCGGGGCAATTTCGTCATTTTTCGCGACTGTCGGAATGGGCTGAAATTCGACTGGTTGATCGGAAACAAAAATCGCGCCGGGGCAATTTCGTCATTTTTCGCGACTGTCGGAATGGGCTGAAATTCGACTGGTTGATCGGAATGGGCTGAAATTTGACTGGTTGATCGGAAATAAAAATCGCGCCGGGGGCAATTTCGTCATTTTTCGCGATTGTGTCGGAATGGGCTGAAATTTGACTGGTTGATCGGAAATAAAAATCGCGCCGGGGGCAATTTCGTCATTTTTCGCGATTGTGTCGGAATGGGCTGAAATTTGACTGGTTGATCGGAAATAAAAATCGCGCCGGGGGCAATTTCGTCATTTTTCGCGATTGTGTCGGAATGGGCTGAAATTTGACTGGTTGATCGGAAATAAAAATCGCGCCGGGGGCAATTTCGTCATTTTTCGCGATTGTGTCGGAATGGGCTGAAATTTGACTGGTTGATCGGAAATAAAAATCGCGCCGGGGGCAATTTCGTCATTTTTCGCGATTGTGTCGGAATGGGCTGAAATTTGACTGGTTGATCGGAAATAAAAATCGCGCCGGGGGCAATTTCGTCATTTTTCTCGACTGTGTCGAAATGGGCAAAAATTTGACAGGTTGATCGGAAACAAAAATCGCGCCGTGCAATTTCGTCATTTTTCGCGACTGTGTCGTAATGGGCTAAAAGTTGACAGGTTGATCGGAAACAAAAAATCGCGCCGGGGGCAATTTCGTCATTTTTCGCGACTGTGTCGGAATGGACAGAAATTTGGCAGGTTGATTGGAAATAAAAATCGTGCAGGGGAGAATTTCGTCATTTTTCTCGACTGTGTCGGAGTGGGCTAAAATTTGACTGGTTGATCAGAAACAAAAATCGCGTTGGGGGCAATTTCGTCATTTTTCGCGACTGTGTCGGAATGGGCTAAAATTTGACAGGTTGATCGGAAATAAAAATCGCGCCGGGGGCAATTTCGTCATTTTTCGCGACTGCGTCGGAATGGGCTCAAATTTGACAGGTTGATCGGGAACAAAAACCGCGCCGGGCGAATTTCGTCATTTTTCGCTACTGCGTCGGAATTGGCTAAACTTTGACGGGTTGATCGGAAACAAATATCGAGCCGGGGCAATTTTGTCATTTTTCGCGACTGTCGGAATGGGCTGAAATTGGACTGGTTGATCGAAAATAAAAATCGCGCCGGAGACAATTTCGACATTTTTCTCGAATGTGTCGGAATGGGCTAAAATTTGACAGGTTGATCGGAAACAAAAAAAACGTGCTGAGGGCAATTTTGTCATTTTTCGCGACTGTGTCGAAATGGGATAAAATTTGACTAGTCGATCGGAGACAAAAAAATCGCGCCGGGCGCAATTTCGTCATTTTTCCCGACTGTGTCGGAATGGGCTAAAATTTGACTGGTTGATCTAAAACAAAAACCGCGCGAGGGGCGATTTCGTCATTTTTCACGACTGTTTCGGAATTGGCTGAAATTTGTCAAGCTGAACGGTTATAAAAATTGCGCCGGGGGCAATTTCGTCATTTTTCTCGACTGTGTCGAAATGGGCAAAATTTTGACTGGTTGATCGGAAACAAAAATCGCGCCGTGGGCAATTTCGTCATTTTTCGCGACTGTGTCGTAATGGGCTAAAATATGACAGGTTGATCGGAAACAAAAAATCGCGCTGGGGGAAGTTTCGCAATTTTTATCGACTATGTCGGAATTGGCAAAAATTTGGCAAGTTGAACGGATATAAAAATCGCGTCAGGGGCAATTTCGTCATTTTTCTCGACTGTGTCGGAATGGGCTCAAATTTGATAGGTTGATCGGGAACAAAAACCGCGCCGGGTGAATTTCGTCATTTTTCGCTACTGCGTCGGAATTGGCTAAACTTTGACGCGTTGATCGGAAACAAAAATCGCGCCGGAGCAATTTCGTCACTTTTCGCGACTGTCGGAATGGGCTGAAATTTTACTGGTTGATCGGAAATAAAAAATCGCGCCCGGGGCAGTTTCGTAATTTTTCGCGACTATGTCGGAATGGGCTAAAATTTGACTGGTTGATCGGAAACAAAAAATCTTGCCGGGGGTAATTTAGTCATTTTTCTCGACTGTGTCGAAATGGGATAAAATTTGACTAGTCGATCGGAAACAAAAAAGTCGCGCCGGGGGCAATTTCGTCATTTTTCTCGACTGTGTCGAAATGGGCAAAAATTTGACTGGTTGATCGGAAACAAAAACCGGGCCGTGGGCAATTTCCTCATTTTTCGCGATTGTGTCGTAATGGGCTAAAATTTGACAGGTTGATCGGAAACAAAAAATCGCGCTGGGGGCAATTTCGTCATTTTTCGCGACTGTGTCGGACTAGGCTAAAATTTGACAGGTTGATCGGAAACAGAAAATCACGCCGGGGGCAATTTCGTCCTTTTTCCCGACTGTGTCGGAATGGGCTAAAATTTGATAGGTTGATCGGAAACAAAAATCGCGCCGGGGGCAATTTCGTCATTTTTCTCGACTGTGTCGGAGTGGGCTAAAATTTGACTGGTTGATCGGAAACAAAAATCGCGCCGGGGGCAATTTCGTCATTTTTCGCGACTGTGTCGGACTAGGCTAAAATTTGACAGGTTGATCGGAAACAAAAAATCGCGCCGGGGGCAATTTCGTCTTTTTTCGCGACTGTGTCGGAAGGGGCTAAAATTTGACAGGTTGATCGGAAACAAAAAATCGCGCCGGGGGCAATTTCGTCATTTTTCTCGAATATGTCGGAATTGGCAAAAATTTGGCAGGTTGAACAGATATAAAAATCGCGTCTGGGCCAATTTCGTCATTTTTCTCGACTGTGTCGAAATAGGCGAAAATTTGACTGGTTGATCGGAAACAAAAATCTCGCCTTGGGCAATTTCGTCATTTTTCGCGACTGTGTCGGAATGGGCTCAAATTTGACAGATTGATCGGGAACAAAAATCGCGCCTTGGGTGAATTTCGTTGTTTTTCGCAACTGCGTCGGAATTGACCAAACTTTGATGGGCTGATCGGAAAGAAAAATCGCGCCGAGGCAATTTCGTCATTTTTCGCGACTGTCGGAATGGGCTAAAATTAGACTGGTTGATCGGAAATAAAAATCGCGCAAGAGACAATTTCGTCATTTTTCTCGAATGTGTCGGAATGGGCTAAAATTTGACTGGTTGATCGGAAACGAAAATCGCGCCCGGGGCAATTTCGTCATTTTTCGCGACGGTGTCGGGATGGACTGAAATTTGGCAGGTTGATTGGAAATAAAAATCGCGCCGGAGACAATTTCGTCATTTTTCTCGACTGTGTCGGAGTGGGCTAAAATTTGACTAGTTGATCAGAAACAAAAATCGCGTCGGGGGCAATTTCGTCATTTTTCGCGACTGTGTCGCAATGGGCTAAAATTTGATAGGTTTATCGGAAACAAAAAATCGCGCCGGGGGCAATTTCGTCATTTTTCGCGACTGTGTCGGAAGGGGCTCAAATTTGACAGGTTGATCGGGAACAAAAACCGCGCCGGGTGAATTTCATCATTTTTCGCTACATCGTCGGAATTGGCTAAACTTTGACGGGTTGATCGGAAACAAAAATCGCGCCGGGGCAATTTCGTCATTTTTCGCGACTGTTGGAATGGGCTGAAATTCGACTGGTTGATCGGAAATAAAAATCTCGTCGGAGACAATTTCGTCATTTTTTTCGGATGTGTCGAAATGGGCTAAAATTTGACTGGTTGATCGGAAACGAAAATCGCGCTCGGGGCAATTTCATAATTTTTCGAGACTGTGTCGGAATGGGCTAAAATTTGACAGGTTGATCGGAAACAAAAAACCGCGCCGGGGGCGATTTAGTCATTTTTCGCGACTGTGTCGAAACGGGATAAAATTTGACTAGTCGATCGGAAACAAAAAAATCGCGCCGGGGGCAATTTCGTCATTTTTCTCGACTGTGTCGGAATGGGCTAAAATTTGACTTGTTGATCGGAAACAAAAATCGCGCCAGGGGCGATTTAGTCATTTTTCACGACTGTTTCGGAATTGGCTGAAATTTGGCAAGCTGAACGGATATAAAAATCGCGCCGGGGGCAATTTCGTCATTTTTCTAGACTGTGTCGAAATGGGCAAAAATTTGGCAGGTTGATCGGAAACAAAAATCGCACCGTGAGCAATTTCGTCATTTTTCGCGACTGTGTCGTAATGAGCTAAAATTTGACAGGTTGATCGGAAACAAAAAATCGCGCTGGGGCAATTTCGTCATTTTTTGCGACTGTGTCGGAATGGACAGAAATTTGGCTGGTTGATTGGAAATAAAAATCGCGCAGGGGACAATTTCGTCATTTCTCTCGACTGTGTCGGAGTGGGCTAAAATTTGACTGGTTAATCAGAAACAAAAACCGCGTCGGGGGCAATTTCGTCATTTTTCGCGACTGTGTCGGAATGGGCTAAAATTTGATAGGTTGATCGGAAACAAAAAATCGCGCCGGGGCAATTTCGCAATTTTTCGCGACTGTGTCGGAATGGGCTAAAATTTGAATGGTTGATCGGAAACAAAAAATCGCGCCGGGGGCAATTTCGTCATTTTTCGCGACTGTGTCGGAATAGGCTAAAATTTGACAGGTTGATCGGAAACAGAAAATCGAGCCGGGGGCAATTTCTTTATTTTTCGCGACTGTGTCGGAATGGGCTAAAATTTGATAGGTTGATCGGAAACAAAAAATCGCGCTGGGGGCTATTTCGTCATTTTTCGCGACTGTGTCGGAATAGGCTAAAATTTGACAGGTTGATCGGAAACAGAAAATCGAGCCGGGGGCAATTTCTTTATTTTTCGCGACTGTGTCGGAATGGGCTAAAATTTGATAGGTTGATCGGAAACAAAAAATCGCGCTGGGGGCTATTTCGTCATTTTTCGCGACTGTGTCGGAATAGGCTAAAATTTGACAGGTTGATCGGAAACAAAAAATCGCGCCGGGGGCAATTTCGTCATTTTTCGCGACTGTGTCGGAATAGGCTAAAATTTGACAGGTTGATCGGAAACAGAAAATCGAGCCGGGGGCAATTTCTTTATTTTTCGCGACTGTGTCGGAATGGGCTTAAATTTGACAGGTTGATCGGAAACAAAAAATCGCGCCGGGGGCAATTTCGTCATTTTTCTCGACTATGCCGGAATTGGCAAAAATTTGGCAGGTTGAACAGATATAAAAATCGCGTCCGGGCCAATTTCGTCATTTTTCTCGACTGTGTCGAAATAGGCGAAAATTTGACTGGTTGATCGGAAACAAAAATCTCGCCTTGGGCAATTTCGTCATTTTTCGCGACTGTGTCGGAATGGGCTAAAATTTGACAGATTGATCGGGAACAAAAATCGCGCCT
>NW_019266098.1:5682-8277 GCF_002742605.1 Olea europaea var. sylvestris
GGTTGATCGGAAAGAAAAATCGCGCCGAGGCAATTTGGTCATTTTTCGCGACTGTCGGAATGGGCTAAAATTAGACTGGTTGATCGGAAATAAAAATCGCGCAAGAGAGAAATTCGTCATTTTTCTCGAATGTGTCGGAATGGGCTAAAATTTGACTGGTTGATCGGAAACGAAAATCGCGCCCGGGGCAATTTCGTCATTTTTCGCGACGGTGTCGGGATGGACTGAAATTTGGCAGGTTGATTGGAAATAAAAATCGCGCCGGAGACAATTTCGTCATTTTTCTCGACTGTGTCGGAGTGGGCTAAAATTTGACTAGTTGATCAGAAACAAAAATCGCGTCGGGGGCAATTTCGTCATTTTTCGCGACTGTGTCGCAATGGGCTAAAATTTGATAGGTTTATCGGAAACAAAAAATCGCGCCGGGGGCAATTTCGTCATTTTTCGCGACTGTGTCGGAATGGGCTCAAATTTGACAGGTTGATCGGGAACAAAAACCGCGCTGGGTGAATTTCGTCATTTTTCGCTACTGCGTCGGAATTGGCTAAACTTTGACGGGTTGATCGGAAACAAAAATCGCGCCGGGGCAATTTCGTCATTTTTCGCGACTGTTGGAACTGGATGAAATTTGACTGGTTGATCCGAAATAAAAATCGCGCTGGAGACAATTTCGTCATTTTTCTCGAATGTGTCGGAATGGGCTAAAATTTGACTGGTTGATCGGAAACGAAAATCGCGCTCGGGGCAATTTCGTAATTTTTCGAGAATGTGTCGGAATGGGCTAAAATTTGACAGGTTGATCGGAAACAAAAAACGGCGCCGGGGCAATTTAGTCATTTTTCGCGACTTTGTCGAAATGGGATAAAATTTGACTAGTCGATCAGAAACAAAAAAATCGCGCCGGGGGCAATTTCGTCATTTTTCTCGACTGTATCGGAATGGGCTAAAATTTGACTTGTTGATCGGAAACAAAAACCGCGCCAGGGGCGATTTCGTCATTTTTCACGACTGTTTCAAAATTTGCTGAAATTTGCCAAGCTGAACGGATATAAAAATCGGGCCGGGGGCAATTTCGTCATTTTTCTCGACTGTGTTGAAATGGGCAAAATTCGACTGGTTGATCGGAAACAAAAATCGCGCCGTGGGCAATTTCGTCATTTTTTGCGACTGTGTCGTTATGGGCTAAAATTTGACAGGTTGATCGGAAACAAAAAATCGCGCCAGGGTAAATTTCGTCATTTTTCGCGACTGTGTCGGAATGGACTGAAATTTGGCAGGTTGATTGGAAATAAAAATCGCGCCGGGGACAATTTCGTCATTTTTCTCGACTGTGTCGGAGTGGGCTAAAATTTGACTGGTTGATCAGAAACAAAAACTGTGTCGGGGCAATTTCGTCATTTTTCGCGACTGTGTCGGAATGGGCTAAAATTTGACAGGTTGATCGGAAATAAAAAATCGCACCGGGGGCAATTTCGTCATTTTTCGCGCCTGTGTCGGAATGGGCTCAAATTTGACAGGTTGATCGGGAACAAAAACCGCGCCGGGTGAATTTCGTCATTTTTCGCTACTGCGTCAGAATTGGCTAAACTTTGACGGGTTGATCGGAAACAAAAATCACGTCGGAGCAATTTTGTCTTTTTTCGCGACTATCGGAATGGCTGAAATTTGACTGGTTGATCGGAAATAAAAAATCGCGCCCGGGGCAATTTCGCAATTTTTCGCAACTGTGTCGGAATGGGCTAAAATTTGAATGGTTGATCGGAAACAAAAAATCGCGCTGGGGTCGATTTAGTCATTTTTCGCAACTGTGTTGAAATGCGATAAAATTTGACTAGTCGATCGGAAACAAAAAAAATTGCGCCGGGGGCAATTCCGTCATTTTTCTCGACTGTGTCGGAATGGGCTAAAATTTGACTGGTTGATCGGAAACAAAAACCGCGCCAGGGGCGATTTCGTCATTTTGCACTACTGTTTCGGAATTGGCTAAAATTTGGCAAGCTGAACGGATATAAAAATTGAGCCGGGGGCAATTTCGTCAATTTTCTCGACTGTGTCGAAATGGGCAAAAATTTGACTGGTTGATCGGAAACAAAAACCGCGCCGAGGGCAATTTTCTCATTTTTCGCGACTGTGTCGTAATGGGCTAAAATTTAACAGGTGGATCGGAAACAAAAAATCGCGCTGGGGGAAATTTCGCAATTTTTGTCGACTATGTCGGAATTGGCAAAAATTTGGCAGGTTGAACGGATATAAAAATCGCGTCAGGGGCAATTTCGTCATTTTTCTCGACTGTGTCGGAAATGGGCTCAAATTTGACAGGTTGATCGGGAACAAAAACCGCGCCGGGTGAATTTCGTCATTTTTCGCTACTGCGTCGGAATTGGCTAAACTTTGACGGGTTGATCGGAAACAAAAATCGCGCCGGAGCAATTTCGTCACTTTCCGCGACTGTCGGAATGGGCTGAAATTTGACTGGTTGATCGGAAATAAAAAATCGCGCCCGGGGCAATTTCGCAATTTTTCACGACTGTGTCGGAATGGGCTAAAATTTGAATGGTTGATCGGAAACAAAAAATCGCGCCGGGGTCAATTTAG
>NW_019266099.1:0-8273 GCF_002742605.1 Olea europaea var. sylvestris
GCTACGCTCAGTTCTTCGTACGCCGACTATCCAAGCCTTCCAAACATAAAACTCCTTATTCTTTCAAAAAATGGCCAAAATCCTTCATACCTCACGACGAAGTTGTGAGTTCAATACAAAAGGGTCGCAACATTTCCAAAAAGTACTTATGGGCCCAAAACAGACACCTTGTGCAAAAGTTGGGCTCAATTCTCCGTACGCCGACTATCCAAGCCTTCAAAATATAAAATTGCTCATTCTTTCCTAAAATGGCCAAAATTCCTCATACCTAACGATGAAGCAGTGAGTTCAAACCAAAAGGGTCGCTACATTGCCAAAAAGTACTTATGGGCCCAAAACGGACACTGTGTGCAAAAGTTGGTCCCAATACTTCGTACGCCGACTATCCAAGCCTTCCAAACATAAAATTGCCCTTTCTTCCAAAAAATGGCCGAAATCCCTCATACGTCATGATGAAGTGGTGAGTTCAATCCAAAAGGGTCGCTACATTTCTAAAAAGTACTTATTGGCCCAAAACGGACACCGTGTGCAAAAGCTGCGCTCAATTCTTCGTACGTCGACTATCCAAGCCTTCCAAACATGAAATTGCTCTTTCTTCCAAAAATGGCCGAAATCCCTCATACGTCACGACGAAGTGGTGAGTTCAATCCAAAGGGGTCGCTACATTTCCAAAAAGTAATTAGGGGCCCAAAACGGACACCGTGTGAAAAAGCTACGCTCAATTCTTCGTACGCCGACTATCCAAGCCTTCCAAACATAAAATTGTTCTTTCTTTCAAAAAAAAGCCGAAATCCATCATACGTCACGACGAAGTGGTGAGTTCAATCCAAAAGGGTCGCTACCTTTCCAAAATGTACTTATGGGCCCAAAATGGACACCGTGTGCAAAAGCTACGCTCAATTCATCGTACGCCGACTATCCAAGCCTTCCAAACATAAAAGTGCTAATTCTTTCGAAAAATGGCCAAAATCCCTCATACGTCACGACGAAGTGGTGAGGTCAATCCAAAAGGGTCGCTACCTTTCCAAAAAGTACTTATGGGCCCAAAACGGTCACCGTGTGCAAAAGCTACGCTCAATTCTTCGTATGCTGACTATCCAAGCCTTCCAAACATAAAAGTGCTAATTCTTTCGAAAAATGGCCAAAATCCCTCATACGTCACGACGAAGTGGTGAGGTCAATCCAAAAGGGTCGCTACCTTTCCAAAAAGTACTTATGGGCCCAAAACGGTCACCGTGTGCAAAAGCTACGCTCAATTCTTCGTATGCTGACTATCCAAGCCTTCCAAACATAAAAGTGCTAATTCTTTCGAAAAATGGCCAAAATCCCTCATACGTCACGACGAAGTGGTGAGGTCAATCCAAAAGGGTCGCTACATTTCCAAAAAGTACTTATGGGCCCAAAACGGTCACCGTGTGCAAAAGCTACGCTCAATTCTTCGTATGCTGACTATCCAAGCCTTCCAAACATAAAATTCCTCATTCTTTCAAAAAAAAAGCCAAAATCCGTCATACCTCACGACGAAGTTTTGAGTTCAATCCAAAAGGGTCGCTACATTTCCAAAAAGTACTTATGGGCCCAAAACGGATACCGTGTGCAAAAGCTACGCTCAATTCTTCGTACGCCGACTACCCAAGCCTTCCAAACATAAAATTGCTCTTTCTTCCAAAAAATGGCCGAAATCCCTCATACGTCATGACGAAGTGGTGAGTTCAATCCAAAAGGGTCGCTACATTTCTAAAAAGTACTTATGGGCCCAAAACGGACTCCGTGTGCAAAAGCTGCGCTCAATTCTTCGTACGTCGACTATCCAAGACTTCCAAACATGAAATTGCTCTTTCTTCCAAAAAATGGCCGAAATCCCTCATACGTCACGAGGAAGAGGTGAGTTTAATCGAAAAGGGTCGCTACATTTCCAAAAAGTATTTATGGGCACAAAACGGACACCGTGTGCAAAAGCTATGCTCAATTCTTTGTACGCCGACTATCTAAGCCGTCCAAACACAAAATTCCTCAATCTTTCAAAAAATGGCCGAAATCTCTCATACGTCACGACGAAGTGGTGAGTTCAATCCAAAAGGGTCGCTACATTTCCAAAAAGTTCTTATGGGCCCAAAACGGACACCGTGTGCAAAAGTTACGCTCAATTCTTCGCACGCCGACTATCCAAGCCTTCCGAACATAAAATTGCTCTTTCTTTCAAAAAATGGCCGAAATCCCTCATACGTCACGACGAAGAGGTGAGTTCAATCGAAAAGGGTCGCTACATTTCCAAAAAGTTCTTATGGGCCCAAAACGGACACCGTGTGCAAAAGTTACGCTCAATTCTTCGCACGCCGACTATCCAAGCCTTCCGAACATAAAATTGCTCTTTCTTTCAAAAAATGGCCGAAATCCCTCATACGTCACGACGAAGAGGTGAGTTCAATCGAAAAGGGTCGCTACATTTCCAAAAAGTACTTATGGGCCCAAAACAGACACCGTGTGCAAAAGCTATGCTCAATTCTTCGTACGCCGACTAAATAAGCCGTCCAAACGCAAAATTCCTCATTCTTTCAAAAAATGGCCGAAATTCGTCATATGTCACGATGAAGTTGTGAGTTCAATCTAAAAGGGTCGCTATATTTTTCAAAAAGTACTTATGGGCCCAAAACGGACACCTTGTGCAAAAGCTACGCTCAATTCTTCGTACGCCGACTATCCAAGCCTTCCAAACATAAAATTCATCATTCATTCAAAAAATGGCCGAAATCCGTTATACCTCACGACGAAGATGTGAGTTCAATCCAAAAGGGTCGCTACATTGCCAAAAAGTACTTATGGGCCCAAAACGGACACCTTGTGCAAAAGTTAGGCTCAATTCTTCGTACGCCGACTATCCAAGCCTTCAAAATGTAAAATTGCTCATTCTTTCGAAAAAAGGCCAAAATTACTCATACCTCACGACGAAGCGGTGAGTTCAAACTAAAAGGGTCGCTACATTTCCAAAAACTACTTATTGGCCCAAAACGGATACCGCGTGCAAAAGTTACGCTCAATTCTTCGTACGCCGACTATCCAAGCCTTCCAAACATAAAATTCCTCATTCTTTCCAAAAACGGTCGAAATCCCTCATACCTCACGACGAAGTTGTGAGTTCAATCCAAAAGGGTCGCTACATTTCCAAAAAGTACTTATGGGCCCAAAACGGACACCGTGTGCAAAACTTGGGCTCAATTCTTCGCACGCCGACTATCCAAGCCTTCAAAACATAAAATTGCTCACTCTTTCGAAAAATGGCCGAAATCTCTCATACGTCACGACGAAGTGGTGAGTTCAATCCAAAAGGGTTGCTACATTTCCAAAAAGTACTTATGGGCCCAAAACGGACACCGTGTGCAAAAGCTACGCTCAACTCTTCGTACGCCGACTATTTAAGCCTTCCAAACATAAAATTCCCCATTCTTTCAAAAAACAGCCGAAATCCGTCATTCCTCATGACGAAGTTGTGAGTTCAATCCAAAAGGGTCGCTACATTTCCAAAAAGTAATTATGGGCCCAAAACGGATACCGTGTGCAAAAGCTACGCTCAATTCTTCGTACGTCGACTATCCAAGCCTTCCAAACATAAAATTGCTCTTTCTTTCAAAAAATGGCTGAAATCCCTCATACGTCACGACGAAGAGGTGAGTTCAATCGAAAAGGGTCGCTACATTTCCTAAAAGTACTTATGGGCCTAAAACAGACACCGTGTGCGAGAGCTATGCTCAATTCTTCGTACGTCGACTACCTAAGCCGTCCAAACGCAAAATTCCTCATTCTTTCAAAAAATGGCCGAAATTCGTCATACGTCACGATGAAGTTGTGAGTTCAATCTAAAATGGTCGCTATATTTTTCAAAAAGTACTTATGGGCCCAAAACGGACACCTTGTGCAAAAGCTACGCTCAATTCTTCGTACGCCGACTATCCAAGCCTTCCAAACATAAAATTCATCATTCTTTCAAAAAATGGCCGAAATCCGTCATACCTCACGACGAAGTTGTGACTTCAATCCAAAAGGGTCGCTACATTTCCAAAAAGTTCTTATGGGCCCAAAACGGACACCTTGTGCAAAAGTTAGGCTCAATTCTTCGTACGCCGACTATCCAAGCCTTCCAAACATAAAATTCCTCATTCTTTCCAAACGGTCGAAATCCCTCATACCTCACGACGAAGTTGTGAGTTCAATCCAAAAGGGTCGCTACATTTCCAAAAATTACTTATTGGCCCAAAACGGATACCGTGTGCAAAAGCTACGCTCAATTCTTCGTACGCCGACTATCCAAGCCTTCCAAACATAAAATTCCTCATTCTTTCCAAAAAGATCGAAATCCCTCATACCTCACGACGAAGTTGTGAGTTCAATCCAAAAGGGTCGCTACATTTCTAAAAAGTACTTATGGGCCCAAAACGGACACCGTGTGCAAAACTTGGGCTCAATTCTTCGCACGCCGACTATCCAAGCCTTCAAAACATAAAATTGCTTATTCTTTCGAAAAATGGCCGAAATTCCTTATACCTCACGACGAAGCGGTGTGTTCAATCCAAAAGGGTCGCTACATTTCCAATAAGTACTTATGGGCCTAAAACGGACACCGTGTGCAAAAGCTATTCTCAATTCATCATACGCCGACTATCCAAGCCTTCGAAACATAAAATTGCTCTTTCTTTCAAAAAATGGCCGAAATCCCTCATACGTCACGACGAAGAGGTGAGTTCAATCCAAAAGGGTCGCTACATTTCCAAAAACTACATAGGGGCCCAAAACGGACGCCGTGTGCAAAAGCTACGTTCAATTCTTCGTACGCCAACTACCCAAGCCTTCCAAACATAAAATTACTCTTTCTTCAAAAAAATGGCCGAAATCCCTCATACGTCACGACGAAGTGGTGAGGTCAATCTAAAAAGGTCGCTACATTTCCAAAAAGTACTTTTGGGCCCAAAACGGACACCGTGTGAAAAAGCTACGCTCAATTCATCGTACGCTGACTATCCGAGCCTTCCAAACATAAAATTGCTCTTTCATTCAAAAAATGGCCGAAATCTCTCATACTTCACGTCTAAGAAGTGAGTTCAATCCAAAAGGGTCGCTACATTTCCAAAAAGTACTTATGGGCCCCAAATGGACACCGTGTGCAAAAGCTACGCTCAATTCTTCGTACGCCGACTACCCAAGCCATCCAAACATAAAATTGCTCTTTCTTCCAAAAAATGGCCGAAATTCCTCATACGTCACGAAGAAGTGGTGAGTTCAATCCAAAAGGCTCGCTACATTTCCAAAAAGTACTGATGGGCCCAAAACGGACGTCGTGTGCAAAAACTACGCTCAATCTTTCGTACGCCGACTATCCAAGCCTTCCAAACATAAAATTGCTCTTTCTTTCAAAAAATGGCCGAAATTCGTCATACGTCACGACGAAGTGGTGAGTTCAATCCAAAAGGGCCGCTACATTTCCAAAAAGTATTTATTGGCCCAAAACAGTCACCGTGTGCAAAAGTTACACTCAATTCTTCGTACGTCGACTATCCAAGCCTTCCAAACATAAAATTGCTCTTTCTTCCAAAAAATGGCCGAAATTCCACATACGTCACGAAGAAGTGGTGAGTTCAATCCAAAAGGGCCGCTACATTTCCAAAAAGTATTTATTGGCCCAAAACAGTCACCGTGTGCAAAAGTTACACTCAATTCTTCGTACGTCGACTATCCAAGCCTTCCAAACATAAAATTGCTCTTTCTTTCAAAAAATGGCCGAAATCCGTCATACGTCACAACGAAGTGGTGAGTTCAATCCAAAAGGGTCGCTACATTTCCAAAAAGTATTTATTGGCCCAAAACAGTCACCGTGTGCAAAAGTTACACTCAATTCTTCGTACGTCGACTATCCAAGCCTTCCAAACATAAAACTCCTTATTCTTTCAAAAAATGGCCAAGATCCGTCACAACTCACGACGAAGTTGTGAGTTCAATCCAAAAGGGTCGCTACATTTCGAAAAAGTACTTATGGGCCCAAAATAGGCACTTTGTGCAAAAGTTAGGCTCAATTCTTCGTACGCCGACTATCCAAGCCTTCAAAATATAAAATTGCTCATTCTTTCGAAAAATGGCCGAAATCCGTCATACGTCACGATGAAGTTGTGAGGTCAATCCGAAAGGGTCGCTACATTTCGAAAAAGTACTTATGGGCCCAAAATGGACACCGTGTGAAAAAGCTACGCTCAATTCTTCGTACGCCGACTATCCTGGGCCTTCCAAACATAAAACTCCTTATTCTTTCAAAAATTGGCCAAAATTCGTCATACCTCACGATGAAGTTGTGAGGTCAATCCGAAAGGGTCGCTACATTTCGAAAAAGTACTTATGGGCCCAAAATGGACACCGTGTGAAAAAGCTACGCTCAATTCTTCGTACGCCGACTATCCTGGGCCTTCCAAACATAAAACTCCTTATTCTTTCAAAAATTGGCCAAAATTCGTCATACCTCACGATGAAGTTGTGAGGTCAATCCGAAAGGGTCGCTACATTTCGAAAAAGTACTTATGGGCCCAAAATGGACACCGTGTGAAAAAGCTACGCTCAATTCTTCGTACGCCGACTATCCAAGCCTTCCAAACATAAAATTCCTTATTCTTTCAAAAATTGGCCAAAATTCGTCATACCTCACGATGAAGTTGTGAGTTCAATCCGAAAGGGTCGCTACATTTCCAAAAAGTACTTATGGGCCCAAAATGGACACCGTGTGAAAAAGCTACGCTCAATTCTTCGTACGCCGACTATCCAAGCCTTCCAAACATAAAATTGCTCTTTCTTTCAAAAAATGGCCGAAATCCGTCATACGTCACAACGAAGTGGTGAGTTCAATCCAAAAGGGTCGCTACATTTCCAAAAAGTATTTATTGGCCCAAAATAGTCACCGTGTGCAAAAGTTACGCTCAATTCTTCGTACGTCGACTATCCAAGCCTTCCAAACATAAAACTCCTTATTCTTTCAAAAAATGGCCAAGATCCATCACAACTCACGACGAAGTTGTGAGTTCAATCCAAAAGGGTCGCTACATTTCGAAAAAGTACTTATGGGCCCAAAACAGGCACTTTGTGCAAAAGTTAGGCTCAATTCTTCGTACGCCGACTATCCAAGCCTTCAAAATATAAAATTGCTCATTCTTTCGAAAAATGGCCGAAATCCCTCATACGTCACAACGAGGTGGTGAGTTCAATCCAAAACGGTCGCTACATTTCCAAAAAGTACTTATGGGCCCAAAACGGACACCGTGTGCAAAAGTTACGCTCAATTCTTCGTACGCCGACTATCTAAGCGGTCCAAACATAAAATTCCTCATTCTTTCAAAAAATGGCCGAAATCCGTCATACGTCACAACGAAGTGGTGAGTTCAATCCAAAACAATCGCTACATTTCCAAAAAGGACTTACGGGCCCAAAACGGACACCGGGTGCAAAAGTTACGCTCAATTCTTCGTACGCCGACTATCTAAGCGGTCCAAACATAAAATTCCTCATTCTTTCAAAAAATGGCCGAAATCCGTCATACGTCACAACGAAGTGGTGAGTTCAATCCAAAAGGGTCGCTACATTTCCAAAAAGTACTTATGGGCCCAAAACGGACACCGTGTGCAAAAGCTACGCTCAATTCTTCGTACGCTGACTATCCAAGCCCTCCTAGCATAAAATTCCTCATTCTTTCAAAAAATGGCCAAAATCCATCATACCTCACGATGAAGTTGTGAGCTCAATCCAAAAGGGTCGCTACATTTCCAAAAACTACTTTTGGGCCCAAAACGGACACAGTGTGCAAAAGCTAGGACCAATTCTTCGTACGCCGACTATCCAAGCCTTCAAAATATAAAATTGCTCATTCTTTCGAAAAATGGCCAAAAATTCTCATACCTCACGACGAAGCAGTGAGTTCAAACCAAAAGGGTCGCTACATTTCCAAAAAGTACTTATGGGCCCAAAACGGACCCCGTGTGCAAAAGTTAGGCCCAATTCTTCGTATGCCGACTATCCAAGCCTTCCAAACATAAAATTGCTCTTTCTTTCAAAAAATGGCAGAAATCCGTCATACGTCACAACAAAGTGGTGAGTTCAATCCAAAAGGTTGCTACATTTTCAAAAAGTACTTATGGGCCCAAAACGGTCACCGTGTGCAAAAGGTACGCTCAATTCTTCGTACGCCGACTATCCAAGCCTTCCAAACATAAAATTGCTCTTTCTTCCAAAAAATGGCCGAAATCCCT
>NW_019266100.1:0-8271 GCF_002742605.1 Olea europaea var. sylvestris
TGGGTCTGTGCCCTGAGTCCAATCTCGCTGGTCGTTTCCAATCAACCTTCCAAATTTCTGCCCATTCCAACACCGCCGTGACAGATAACCAAATTGCCCCTAGTGCGGTTTTACTTTGTCAATTTTCTGTCCAGTACTTCTTCACCCTGACATAATTAATAAGGAAATTGATTATTCGGAGGCCCAAACGAAGGAATTTGGCTAAAATCCCGTCATCCCGGGTCTGTGCCTCCAGTCCAATTTCGCGGGCCGTTTCCAATCAACCTGCCAAATTTCGGCCCATTCTGACACCGTCGCGACAAATGATAAAATTGCCCCTGGTGCGATTTTTCTCTGTTAATTTTCTGTTCGGCACTTCTTCAACCTAACATAATTATTACGAAAATTAATTATTCGAAGGCCCAAACGAAGGAATTTGGTTAAAACCCCGTAATCCCGTTCTGTGCCCCGGGTCCAATTTCGCGGGCTGTTTCCAATCAACCGGCCAAATTTCGGCCCATTCCGACACCATCGCGACAAATGACAGAATTGCCCCTGGTATGATTTTTCTTTGTTAATTTTCTGTCAAGCACTTCTTCAACCTGACCTAATTAATAAGAAAATTAATTATTCGGAGGCCCAAACGAAGGAATTTGGCCAAAATCCCGGGATCCTGGGTTTGTGCCTCGAGTCCAATTTCGCAGGCCGTTTCCAGTCAACCTTCCAAATTTCTGCCCATTCCGACACCGTCGTGACAAATAACAAAATTGCCCGTAGTGCGGTTTTGCTTTGTTAATTTTCTATCCAGCACTTCTTCACCCTGACATAATTAATAAGGAAATTGATTATTCGAAGGCCCAAACGAAGGAATTTGGCTAAAATCTCGTGATCCCGGGTCTATGCCCCCAGTCCAATTTCGCGGGCCGTTTCCAATCAACCTGCCTAATTTCGGCCCATTCTGACACCGTCGCGACAAATGATAAAATTGACCTTGGTGCGGTTTTTCTTTGTTAATTTTCTGTCTGGCACTTCTTCAGCTTGACATAATTAATACGAAAATTAATTATTCGGATGCCCAAACGAAGGAATTTGGTTAAAATCCCATAATCCCGTTCTGTGCCCCGAGTCCAATTTCGCGGGCTGTTTCCAATCAACCGGCCAAATTTCGGCCCATTCCGACACCATCGTGACAAATGACAGAATTGTCCCTGGTGTGATTTTTCTTTGTTAATTTTCTTTCTAGCACTTCTTCAACCTGACCTAATTAATACGAAAATTAATTATTCGGAGGCCCAAATGAAGGAATTTTTCTAAAATTCCGAGATTCTGGGTCTGTGCCCCGAGTCCAATTTCGCGGGCCGTTTCCAATCAACCTGCCAAATTTCGGCCCACTCTAACAACGTTGCGACGAATGAAAAAATTGCCCCTGGTGCAATTTTTCTTTGTTAATTTTCAGTCCAGCACTTCTTTAACCTGACATATTTAAAAAGGAAATTAGTTATTCTGAGGCCCAAACGAAGGAATTTGGACAAGATCTTGTGATCTTGGGTCTGTGCCCCGAGTGCAATTTCGCGGGCCCTTTCCAATCAACCTTCCAAATTTTTGCCCATTCCAACACCGTCATGACAAATGACAAAATTGCCCCTAGTGCGGTTTTGCTTTGTTAATTTTCTGTCCAGCACTTCTTCACCCTGACATAATTAATAAGGAAATTGATTATTCGGAGGCCCAAACGAAGGAATTTGGCTAAAATTCCGTGATCCCGAGTCTGTGCCCCCAGTCCAATTTTGCCGGTCGTTTCCAATCAACTTGCCAAATTTCGGCCCATCCGGCACCATCGCAAAAAATGACAAAATTACCCCTGGTTCGATTTTTCTTTGTTAATTTTCTGTCCAGCATTTTTTCAACCTGACATAATTAATACAGAAATTAATTATTATGACACCCAAACAAATGAATTTGGCTAACATCCCCTAATCCCAGGTCTGTGCCCCGAGTCCAATTTCGCGGGCCGTTTCCAATCAACCTGCCAAATCTCGACCCATTCCGACATCGTCGCGACAAATGACAAAATTGCCCATGGTCCAGTTTTTCTTTGTTAATTTTCGGTCCCACACTTCCTCAACCTGACATAATTAATACGAAAATTAATTATTCGGAGGCCCAAACGAGGGAATTTGGCTAAAATCCCGGGATCCTAGGTCTGTGCCCCGAGTCCAATTTGGTGGGCATTTTCCAATCAACCTGTCAAATTTCGGCCCATTCCAACACCATCGTGACGAATGACAAAATTGCCCTTGGTATGATTTTTCTTTGTTAATTTTCAGTCCAGCACTTCTTCAACCTGACATTATTAATATGAAAATTAATTATTCGGAGGCCCAAACGAAGGAATTTGGCTAAAATCTCGTGGTCCCAGGTCTGTGCCTCCAGTCCAATTTCGAGGGCCGTTTCCAATCAACCTGCCAAATTTTGGCCCATCCGACACCGTCGCGACAAATGACAAAATTGCCCCTGGTGCATTTTTTCTTTGTTAATTTTCTGTCCAGCACTTCTTCAACCTGACATAATTGATACGAAAATTAATTATTAGGAGGCCCAAACAAAGGAATTTGGCTAAAATCCCGTGATCCAGGTTCTGTGCCCCGAGTCCAATTTCGCGGTCCATTTCCAATCAACCTGCCAAATTTCGACCCATTCCGGCACTTTCGCGACACATGACAGAATTGCCCTAGGTGTGGTTTTTCTTTGTCAATTTTCTATCGATCATTTGTTCAACCTGACATAATTAAGACGAAAATTAATTATTCGGAGGTCTGAACGAAGGAATTTGGCTAAAATCCCATGATCCCGAGTCTGTGCCCCTAGTCTAATTTCGAGGGCCATTACCAATCAACTTGCCAAATTTTGGCCCATTCCAATACCGTTGCGACAAATGACAAATTTGCCCCTAGCGCGATTTTTCTTTGTTAATTTTCTCCCCAGCACTTCTTCAAATTTCGGCCCATTCCGACACTGTCGTGACAAATGATAATATTGCCCATGGTGCGATTTTTCTTTGTTAATTTTCTCCCCAGCACTTCTTCAAATTTCGGCCCATTCCGACACTGTCGTGACAAATGATAATATTGCCCATGGTGCGATTTTTCTTTGTTAATTTTCTCCCCAGCACTTCTTCAAATTTCGGCCCATTCCGACACTGTCGTGACAAATGATAATATTGCCCATGGTGCGATTTTTCTTTGTTAATTTTCTCCCCAGCACTTCTTCAAATTTCGGCCCATTCCGACACTGTCGTGACAAATGATAATATTGCCCATGGTGCGATTTTTCTTTGTTAATTTTCTCCCCAGCACTTCTTCAAATTTCGGCCCATTCCGACACTGTCGTGACAAATGATAATATTGCCCATGGTGCGATTTTTCTTTGTTAATTTTCTCCCCAGCACTTCTTCAAATTTCGGCCCATTCCGACACTGTCGTGACAAATGATAATATTGCCCATGGTGCGATTTTTCTTTGTTAATTTTCTCCCCAGCACTTCTTCAAATTTCGGCCCATTCCGACACTGTCGTGACAAATGATAATATTGCCCATGGTGCGATTTTTCTTTGTTAATTTTCTCCCCAGCACTTCTTCAAATTTCGGCCCATTCCGACACTGTCGTGACAAATGATAATATTGCCCATGGTGCGATTTTTCTTTGTTAATTTTCTCCCCAGCACTTCTTCAAATTTCGGCCCATTCCGACACTGTCGTGACAAATGATAATATTGCCCATGGTGCGATTTTTCTTTGTTAATTTTCTCCCCAGCACTTCTTCAAATTTCGGCCCATTCCGACACTGTCGTGACAAATGATAATATTGCCCATGGTGCGATTTTTCTTTGTTAATTTTCTCCCCAGCACTTCTTCAAATTTCGGCCCATTCCGACACTGTCGTGACAAATGATAATATTGCCCATGGTGCGATTTTTCTTTGTTAATTTTCTCCCCAGCACTTCTTCAAATTTCGGCCCATTCCGACACTGTCGTGACAAATGATAATATTGCCCATGGTGCGATTTTTCTTTGTTAATTTTCTCCCCAGCACTTCTTCAAATTTCGGCCCATTCCGACACTGTCGTGACAAATGATAATATTGCCCATGGTGCGATTTTTCTTTGTTAATTTTCTCCCCAGCACTTCTTCAAATTTCGGCCCATTCCGACACTGTCGTGACAAATGATAATATTGCCCATGGTGCGATTTTTCTTTGTTAATTTTCTCCCCAGCACTTCTTCAAATTTCGGCCCATTCCGACACTGTCGTGACAAATGATAATATTGCCCATGGTGCGATTTTTCTTTGTTAATTTTCTCCCCAGCACTTCTTCAAATTTCGGCCCATTCCGACACTGTCGTGACAAATGATAATATTGCCCATGGTGCGATTTTTCTTTGTTAATTTTCTCCCCAGCACTTCTTCAAATTTCGGCCCATTCCGACACTGTCGTGACAAATGATAATATTGCCCATGGTGCGATTTTTCTTTGTTAATTTTCTCCCCAGCACTTCTTCAAATTTCGGCCCATTCCGACACTGTCGTGACAAATGATAATATTGCCCATGGTGCGATTTTTCTTTGTTAATTTTCTCCCCAGCACTTCTTCAAATTTCGGCCCATTCCGACACTGTCGTGACAAATGATAATATTGCCCATGGTGCGATTTTTCTTTGTTAATTTTCTCCCCAGCACTTCTTCAAATTTCGGCCCATTCCGACACTGTCGTGACAAATGATAATATTGCCCATGGTGCGATTTTTCTTTGTTAATTTTCTCCCCAGCACTTCTTCAAATTTCGGCCCATTCCGACACTGTCGTGACAAATGATAATATTGCCCATGGTGCGATTTTTCTTTGTTAATTTTCTCCCCAGCACTTCTTCAAATTTCGGCCCATTCCGACACTGTCGTGACAAATGATAATATTGCCCATGGTGCGATTTTTCTTTGTTAATTTTCTCCCCAGCACTTCTTCAAATTTCGGCCCATTCCGACACTGTCGTGACAAATGATAATATTGCCCATGGTGCGATTTTTCTTTGTTAATTTTCTCCCCAGCACTTCTTCAAATTTCGGCCCATTCCGACACTGTCGTGACAAATGATAATATTGCCCATGGTGCGATTTTTCTTTGTTAATTTTCTCCCCAGCACTTCTTCAAATTTCGGCCCATTCCGACACTGTCGTGACAAATGATAATATTGCCCATGGTGCGATTTTTCTTTGTTAATTTTCTCCCCAGCACTTCTTCAAATTTCGGCCCATTCCGACACTGTCGTGACAAATGATAATATTGCCCATGGTGCGATTTTTCTTTGTTAATTTTCTCCCCAGCACTTCTTCAAATTTCGGCCCATTCCGACACTGTCGTGACAAATGATAATATTGCCCATGGTGCGATTTTTCTTTGTTAATTTTCTCCCCAGCACTTCTTCAAATTTCGGCCCATTCCGACACTGTCGTGACAAATGATAATATTGCCCATGGTGCGATTTTTCTTTGTTAATTTTCTCCCCAGCACTTCTTCAAATTTCGGCCCATTCCGACACTGTCGTGACAAATGATAATATTGCCCATGGTGCGATTTTTCTTTGTTAATTTTCTCCCCAGCACTTCTTCAAATTTCGGCCCATTCCGACACTGTCGTGACAAATGATAATATTGCCCATGGTGCGATTTTTCTTTGTTAATTTTCTCCCCAGCACTTCTTCAAATTTCGGCCCATTCCGACACTGTCGTGACAAATGATAATATTGCCCATGGTGCGATTTTTCTTTGTTAATTTTCTCCCCAGCACTTCTTCAAATTTCGGCCCATTCCGACACTGTCGTGACAAATGATAATATTGCCCATGGTGCGATTTTTCTTTGTTAATTTTCTCCCCAGCACTTCTTCAAATTTCGGCCCATTCCGACACTGTCGTGACAAATGATAATATTGCCCATGGTGCGATTTTTCTTTGTTAATTTTCTCCCCAGCACTTCTTCAAATTTCGGCCCATTCCGACACTGTCGTGACAAATGATAATATTGCCCATGGTGCGATTTTTCTTTGTTAATTTTCTCCCCAGCACTTCTTCAAATTTCGGCCCATTCCGACACTGTCGTGACAAATGATAATATTGCCCATGGTGCGATTTTTCTTTGTTAATTTTCTCCCCAGCACTTCTTCAAATTTCGGCCCATTCCGACACTGTCGTGACAAATGATAATATTGCCCATGGTGCGATTTTTCTTTGTTAATTTTCTCCCCAGCACTTCTTCAAATTTCGGCCCATTCCGACACTGTCGTGACAAATGATAATATTGCCCATGGTGCGATTTTTCTTTGTTAATTTTCTCCCCAGCACTTCTTCAAATTTCGGCCCATTCCGACACTGTCGTGACAAATGATAATATTGCCCATGGTGCGATTTTTCTTTGTTAATTTTCTCCCCAGCACTTCTTCAAATTTCGGCCCATTCCGACACTGTCGTGACAAATGATAATATTGCCCATGGTGCGATTTTTCTTTGTTAATTTTCTCCCCAGCACTTCTTCAAATTTCGGCCCATTCCGACACTGTCGTGACAAATGATAATATTGCCCATGGTGCGATTTTTCTTTGTTAATTTTCTGTCCAGCACTTCTTCAACCTGACATAATTAATACAGAAATTAATTATTTGGAGGCCCAAATGAAGGAATTTGGCTAAAATCCCGTGATCCCGAGTCTGTGCCCCGAGTCCAATTTCAAGGGCCAATTCCAATCTACCTGCCAAATTTCGGCCTATTCCGACACCGTCGCGACAAATGACAAATTTGCCCCTGGTGCGGATTTTTTTTGTTAATTTTCTCACCAGTACTTCTTCAACCTGACATAATTAATAAGGAAATTAATTATTCAGAGGCCCAAATGAAGGAATTTAGCTAAAATCAGGTGATCCCGGGTCTATGCCCCGAGTCTAATTTCGCGGGCCGTTTAAAATCAACCTGCCAAGTTTCGGCCCATTCCGACACCGTCGCGACAAATGATAATATTGCCCGTGGTGCGATTTTTCTTTGTTAATTTTCTGACCCGCACTTCCTCGGCTTTACACAATTAATGAGGAAATTAATTATTCTGAGGCCCAAACGAAAGAATTTGGCTCAAATCCCGTGATCCCGGGTCTGTGCCCCAAGTCCAATCTCGTGGGCCGTTTCTAGTCAACCTGCAAAATTACGGCCCATTCCGACACCGTCACGACAAATGACAAAATTGCCCCTGGTGCGATTTTGCTTTGTTAATTTTCTGTCCAGCACTACTTCAACTTGACGTAATTAATGAGGAAATTAATTATTCGGTGGCCCAAACGAAGGAATTTAGATAAAATCCCATGATCCCGGGTCTATGCCCCGAGTCAAATTTCTCGGGCCGTTTCCAATCAACCTGCCAAATTTCGGCCCATTCCAACACCGTCGCGACAAATGACAAAATTGTCCCTGGTGCGATTTTGCTTTGTTAATTTTTTGTCTAGTACTTCTTCAACCGGACATAATTAATAAGGGAATTAATTATTCGGAGGCCCAAACGAAGAAATTTGGCTAAAATCTAGTGATCTCGGGTCTGTGCACCAAGTCCAATTTCGCGGATCGTTTCCAATCAACCTGCCAAATTTCGGCCCATTTCGACACCGTCGCGACAACTGACGAAATTGCCCCCGGTACGATTTTTCTTTGTTAATTTTCGGTCCAGCTCTTCTTCAACCTGATATAATTAATAAGGAAGTTAAGTATTCTGAGGCTCAAACGAAGGAATTTGGCTAAAATCCCGTGATCCTGGGTCTGTGCCCCTAGTCCAATTTCGCGGGCCGTCACCAATCAACCTGCCAAATTTCGGCCCATTCAGATACCGTCATGACAAATGACAAAATTGCCCCTGATGAGGTTTTGCTTTGTTAATTTTCTGTCCAACACTTCTTCAACCTGACATAATTAATAAGGAAATTAATTATTTGGAGGCCCAAACTAAGGAATTTGGCTAAAATCCCGTGATCCCGGGTTTGTGCCTTGAGTCCAATTTCGTGGGCCGTTTCCAATCAACCTGCTAAATTTCGGCCCATTTTGACACCTTTGCGACAAATGACAAAATTGCCCCTGGTGCGGTTTTTCTTTAATAATTTTCTGTCCAGCACTTTTTCAACCTGACATAATTAATACGAAAATTAATTATTCGGAGGCCTAAACGAATTTGTCAAAAATCCCGTGATCCTGGGTCTGTGCCCCAAGTACA
>NW_019266101.1:0-8270 GCF_002742605.1 Olea europaea var. sylvestris
ATATGATGGGGATCTAAGCCCTATGTGTTGATTTGTGCTTAAAAAGAATGTTATTGTACTTGTTAAATCTTGGGCCTCACTTCGTAGCCTTTTTTACTCGAGTTATTAAGTTCGTAGGGGTATTTTGAAACCCGATACCCTCTGGCCTAAACAACCAGGGAGTTATTGACCTAAAGCTCGTAACAAGTGTCCAAAAGAAAGTTTAAGGGAGTGAGGTCAAACATGGGATTCGGCTATAAAAAAAAAAAGTCGAAAAAAAAGAAGAGAAAAAAAATATTGTTATTCATATTTGAGCTTAGATAACTAGTGGGTTTGAATTGCTTAGTATAAACTTGAATGTGGAAGCACTCATTAGTGGAGAATCATCACATGCCTAGATGTTGCAATTGCCGGTTAGACTCAACCAAACTAGAGCGGAAAAAGAAATGAGTGATTGAGAGCAACCCTTAGATTTACACCTCGAGAAGTACAATAATATCTATTTTAGTGTGAATCTCATGAGTGGGGAAAGGAAATATTTGACCGCAAAGGGTCGGGTTGGAGCCAATTTGAAGATTTTTCCGTCTTGACAACTTTTTCCTAATTCGGATAATCATTAAAAGTGACGTTGCACACATACGCTGATCAAACATTAGATAAGCTTAAAATATTTTTGCTAGCATTATTTGGAGCATATTTGTGAATTGATTATACAATTTTACACTCATTGATATTTTTGGCAAGCTTTTTAGTGTGTTGACCGTTATCACGTTTGCTTAATTGTGTGGTAGATAATCTTGATCGGGATGAGTAAGAGCTTAAGTTTGGGGGTGTGATAAGTTTGTTTTTGCACACTTATTGGGCACTTAATTTGATACAATTATTTATCAAAAGAATGGAACTCTACTCACAATTAAGTATTATTTGCTTTTGTAGGCTACAAATTACTCAAGTAAAGAGAACAAGGCAAAATGAGGAAAAATGAGGAAAAAAATACTAAAATTGTACAAAATTGTGAAGTTGGAGGACAAGGCAAAAAAGTCGAAAAGTGGAGGAATTGTGATGAAATTTATGGAGGGCAAAAGTGAAATGAAAGTCAAAATCCGAGGACCAAATTGTACAAGATCAAAAGTTGAGGGACTTGGCTACAAATTACACAAAATCAACTTTTGTAGCTGTTGAAACAGAGACCCAGGCGCTGCAGCACCACTGTTCTGGCACTGCAATGCCGATTTGTAATTAAAAAGGAAACTGGGGACCTTTTTGCTAACTTTCCAAAAGCCCAGGGACCAAAGCTGCAACTTTCCTTAGGTTTTAATATAAAAATCAGCAGCTGGGCAGTTTTTGAGAGAGCTTCATTTTTCTGGGTTCCGTCTTCTGCTGGTTCTTTCTTTTTATTTTGTTTTGTTTTCTTTTTTCTTTTCATTTTACTTGGTATTTTGGAGAACAAATCATAGAGCACAAGGAGGTACCAAAGGATTTGGCAAGGATTTTGGGAAAATCAATATTAAGCTTTAAAAAAAAGGGTTTTATCTATACTTTGTATTTTGCTCAATTATTTTGCCAAATTTGCAATGTCATGTATTAATATTCTCCTTTGTCGTCATTTATTTAACATGGGCCAATTTATTGAGTTGGGATTTATGGTTTTAGTTTAACCTAGTTTTAATTGATTTTCTATATTTGCTGTTTGATATTAAATTGCATATTTCCGAGTGTTTCTATTATTGTATTTATTGTATTTTCATTTATGTGGCCAATGAATGAATGTGTTTCGTGAAGTATACATCGTTCGAGAGAAGACTGTGCATTTTAGACCAAATGGTAGAAACTCTAGGTTTGTGTAGAGAATAGAGATATACCTCTAGCCTTAGGTGACCCGATGAGCTATTTTCACAACAATTTAATGCGGTTGTTTGGTTGTAATCAACATAGAGATATAGTAAGTTAAACCAATCAATTAGGGTTAATTTCACTCGAAAGAGGTAATTAGCTAAAATTGGAAGATCGGGTCTAACATCGTAAATGAGCAGCGTGTTAATTGGCATGTGGAGAAATTGATTAGCCGACGGTTAAATGAAACCATGAATCCCAACCACTTTTCCTCCGAAATTTCCAAGACTTTATTATTTTCTTAGTTAGTATGTTTTTCCTTATTTTCTAAAATCAACTCTTTATTGTGTGTTTGTTTATTTTCATTGTTAGAATTAAATTAATTAAAGTTGTGTAATTTAAAGTAAACATTCATTGAGGGATCGACAATTCGGACTTAAAAGGTCCACTTTATTACTTGAATGCAATCCGTGCACTTGCAGTAGTATTTTAACGAACAACAGCCCAAAATTTACTAGGAACGAGCCTTTCGGTCTGTTTATTTCAATATTTATTTTGAAGTCCTCGAGTACATAGGTAGAGTTCATCTTACCGGTGTTCCTTTCACATTGGTGGAGATGTGTGATTCTATAACTCCTTTTACATCTGATACTGGTGCAAGCTTTGAGATTCCAAAATCGGATACTTTGGCTGTCCACTTGGAGTCCAACAATATGTTGTTTGCCTTGATATCGCGATGAATGATAGGAGGATTTGCTTCTGTATGGAGGTAAAAAAATTCCTCTTGCCGAACCTAGTGCAATATGCAATCTTGTCGGAAAACTTAGAGGTGATCTATCTCTAGCTGTTAACATGAGCGAAATTTTTACTTGAAAATGTAAATTTAGGGAAACTGAGTAACAGAATAAACGAGATTGAGTAGAAACACAAACACAGGCAATAAGAAGAATGGATCATTACCAGATACGACGTCATGTAATGAGCCATTTGGCATTAACTCATACAACAACATCTGTATGCACAAAAAAGATAAATAAAGAATAAACTAACGAGACAACATTTCTATCTCGGTGTAGAACTCTTTTTCACCCTGCAAAGAACCTTGTTGTGCACGATTTATAGCAACAACTGTGCCATCTGTTAAAGTACCTTTAAAGACCTTTCCGTATCCTCCTCTGCCAACTTGAGTAGCAATGCTAAATCTGCTTGTTGCTGCTTGCAACTCTTTAAAGCTGAATGCCTTCACTCCATCAATTATTATTGAAACTTTTCCGACTAATAAACCAACAAGAAGTACGGATAGAAGTCACGCGTAATGTAAATATATAAAAGACTTGTAATGAGAATAATAAAGCTCAACTCACGTGATTTATATTTCGCAGCATTGAGTGGGAGCTGCTGATTCTTCTTTAAGAATAAATGTATGACACCTAAAAGTACCATGCTGGCACAGAATACGGACCCCAACACGATTCCAGCCAAGGTGCCTTTGCTCATTCCTTTACCCTTTAAAGATGGGAGTAGCACTACAGTAACAAAATTTTCAATTTAATTCAGTCCAATTTTAGAGCAAAGATTGCTTTTACTGAGAAGTATCAGTAAAAATTGGCTTACTGTTTAAATAACTAAAATAAAGTCCATTGGCAGTAAAATTAAGCAGTTCATAAGGGCCAAAAGTATCATTCCCATGTAGGTCGAAGGTAGCAAATATGTCTGCAATCCGTTGAATCTCACTTTTGTTAAATTCATGAGAATCATTGGATAACTGAGGGAAGAACTTCAAGAACATTCTTAGCCTTTGACCCTCTTCCCAAGCTTGTGAGTCAATGAAAAGCTGCTAAGGATACAACTTAACATTTCCTGTTATGAACTCGTGAATAAATCTCGGTATGGAAGAAAGTCGGATATGCTAGGACTTCTCAGCAGGACTCCTACCCCAAAAGGTATTGCACAAAAGCAATCAGCTGGTAATCCTGGGATATATTCGTAAGAAGGAGGACAAGACGATGGACAATTTGACACTGGATTGTTCACAACGGTGGCCGTATCTTCATCTCTGTTATCAGACCCACAAAGAAGACTGATGTTTCTTTGAGTTGCACTCAGACAAACAGGATTTTCATGAAGCCTGAAATTTAGACAAATAGGATTTTCATGAAGCCCGAAATTTCAACATTTGGGATTCATCAGAATATCATAGTATTATGCAACCATTGTTCTTCGGCTACTAACAAATTTGATCCTGATTCCATTTTTAGTTGCTTGAGGAATCAGAGGAACTAATATAGGTAATAACTGATGCTGATAATAAATACAAATAGAGACTCACATTAGTGTCACAATTGGAGGGACTTCCAAGACACCAGAAATATCCGAAAGTAGATTGTTTTGAAAATTTATGCAAAGTGATATTCCAGATTAAGTAAACTTCGATAATATGTACAAAACAAAGAAAAAATAGATATTTTCATCAGAAAAGCATAGATTATGGCATTTTTTGGAAACTGAAAGAATTTCACGCCGTGATGAGATTAGTTATTAAAGTACGGGATGTTGAAAGAGAGATATAATGCACTTTTCGAGATGAGTTCTTAAATTACAAAGCATATAAAATTTGACAATTGAGAAGACATGTTTTGTGCAGACAGAAAAATTGATGTTATCAAGCCTTACATTCAAGTTTTGAGTCGGAAGAAAAAGTTCTATCCTGCCAAATGGTAGATGGAACAGATCCGCTCAGCAAATTATTATTCAACCTCCTATGGAAAAAACCCCCATTATTCTCAAGCACAAGACTAATGAGAAAAATCTACAATCATGAGAACAGAAAAAGTCTAAAAAGCTGCAATTAATTACAGTTTCTGGAGACGAGGAAGCCCAGAGAAATTGGAGGGAATAGATTCGTTAAGCTGATTTTTCGACAGATTACTGGAAAATTGTCATCCAATGAAGCGATGTATTAGCACAAAGTGCTATAATATCTCATAATGGCAGCATCCAGAATGTTACTTACATGGTTGCGATATTGTTAGAGAGTCTGTTTACTGGTATGTTTCCAGTTAGTTGATTCTTGCTAAGAACTCTGTAACAGGAAGAGAACAATTATATTCAAGATCAAAGCAGGCTGGGTTTATTTTTTTCCATCAATGCAAGACTTGCACTTGATATCATTTTCTAAATGGAACTTATAGACGTACAATTAAAGAAGGCTTTGTATGCCACTGAGATCAGGTACTTTTCCTCACAAATTGCAATTCCTTAGACTCCTGCTTGAATGAAAATGATTTACTATTTTATGGATGCAAATATATTGTCTTCTCTTCCTACTATAAACAAGGAATTACAACACTATGAGCTTGAACATATTTCCATAAGAATCGGGAATCTCATTCCCCTCAAAGTTATTATTGTTTAGCTTACTGCAATACGTAGAACAGGGCAATAAATTATTAAAGGTGAAAAGGATTTATCTGATAGAGCAACCAGTCCTTGGACTGGAAAAAACTGAAGTTCTAAAATCGGAACATACAGTATTTGTTAAGGGAATATAATCCCACATCGGTAAAATACCGAAATAATGACCAATATATAAAGAATTGGGACACTCCTCTTAACAAGGTTGACCTTATTGAGATGGACCCCAAGTCTTAACATGGTATCAGAGCCCATTAAGCTCCAACGAGCGATTCGATCCGATTAAGTCTCTCAAAATGAGCACACGGATTTCAAGAAAAAAACTGAAGTTCTAAAATCGGAACATACAGTATTTGTTAAGGGAATATAATCCCACATCGGTAAAATACCGAAATAATGACCAATATATAAAGAATTGGGACACTCCTCTTAACAAGGTTGACCTTATTAAGATGGACCCCAAGTCTTGACATGGTATCAGAGCCCATTAAGCTCCAACGAGCGATTCGATCCGATTAAGTCTCTAAAAATGAGCACACAGATTTCAAGATTGGTCTGCTCAAACGAGCCACCATCTTGCGGGGGCATGTTAAGGGAATATAATCCCACATCGGTAAAATACCGAAATAATGACCAATATATAAAGCATTAGATTTTGATGCATTTTTTTTGTAACTCATAGTCAGCTTTGGTGATAGATTTGACATCTAGTCAGCTCCTATCATCGGCACACGCCACGTTTCGGGTCCACTATGGTGATTTGCGATGGGTCGTGTCAAAAATAAACATGCGAAAAAATCTGGGTTAGGAGAAGATCGAATCGCTCGTTGGAGCTTAATGGGCTCTGATACCATGTTAAGACTTGGGGTCCATCTCAATAAGGTCAACCTTGTTAAGAGGAGTGTCCCAATTCTTTATATATTGGTCATTATTTCGGTATTTTACCGATGTGGGATTATATTCCCTTAACAGTATTGTCAAGTTCAACATTTTTGAATACTCTGGTGGGAGATATCCTGTTAACTTGTTGTTATCCAAAAGGCTGTCATAGTTCACGTATTATTGAGTAGTAACATATCAACCATGGTACACTTCACCTATTCAGAGTATCCGTTCTTTACAGCCAAAATTAGTACAACATTACAACTTAAAACATGAAACTTACAAGCGTTTATGAAGAGGAAGGGCCGAAAGCTCAGGAGGAAGCTGGCCACTAAATGAATTGTTGTTCATGTGGCTGCATTTTCATATTGATGTTAAAATATGCCTAAATGTTCTGTAACTATAAAGACACTTAGGAAACTCACAAATGTTGAACTTTGGGCAAGTTTACAAATGATTTTGGGATTGATCCAGATATCAGATTCAGGTCCAACTGAAATATTTTCAACTTTGAAAGATAACCAAGTTCATCGGGTACTGGCCATAGTTGATTTCCACTCAAAAGCCTGCAATATAGAACAAGAGTTGTTAGAGATTCTCATTGTGTACATCACATCTCAGCTGGGAGGACGGGGGTAGTGGGTTGGCTAGACTATGAATTGCCGTCTAAAAGCTGTGACAATCCATTAGAAATGGAATTTTTCATCTTGGGATTTGTGTGATAGCATTTATTATAAAATAAAGTGTTGAAAAAGGACTCATGATGCCAACCCCAAAATTATTGAATGAAAGGCCTAGTTTGTTTTGTGTCTCATCTAAAAGACACACTATATAGCATTTTCTGTTACCTATTGATTGAATAAAAAATAACATGATTCGTCATTTAAAATCTTTAAAACCATTCAATAAACAAGAAATTCATTTAGCAGAGTCAAAGGTATATAAAATCTTGACAATCTACATATAGTTGCTCAAGAGCAATAATGGTGCCAATCTCCTTCGGAATGCTGCCACTTATATTGTTCCACATAAAGTTCCTGACATCAAAGTGGAGAACTGATATCGAAAATCCCCCAATACAAAACACAATAGAAGATATACAAATCTGTGGAGACTCACAATCTTTTCATATGAACTAGCTGACCCAGCTCAGGAGCTAATATACCAGAGAGGTTATAATGCATCAAACGCCTGCATAACCAGGTGAAGGAAATAAGTTCTTTTTCAAAATCACCATAAGCTTAATCGTCAAGTCCTAGTTAATATCGTGCAACTTAAGTGGACGATAAGAAGGTAGACAACCAAATAATACGGAAACTGTTTTCAAAAATATGCAAATTGGTGTACTACTGTCATAATGTTCTAGGTAAAAGGAAGGTCTAACATTGGAAAGAAAGAAGCATTAATAGTGAAGTACGTACAATTCTTTAACGTGCATATAACCATCAATTAAGTTTTTGTAGCATATCACACCATTCCAATTCGAGATGTAAGAGTAAATATAGAAGTTGAGGAGTTAAGTGGCCAAGGGCCCATGGTTAAAGTTCTTAACTTGAGGGGCGAATTACAGATTTTAGTCAGACAGTACATTTTTGGTGAATTTTCCAGTACATTTGATGTGATGAGATTATAGCATGATTACCAACTTATGTTTATATCATGACTTGAGATGATATTTTACCATGTTATGTGAATGTCTCACGTTTTAGCTATAATTATATAATGTTATCTTGCGAGTTATTCAATTATATGAACTCGATTTTCGATAAAGATGTAAAATTGAAAAAGTATAATTATTTTCGAACTTCTCCACTCACTAAGCTATGAACTCATATATTTTTCTAAAATTTTTCCTATAGGCAGCAATTGATTCTTATTAGCTGAAAGAGCTTAATGATTTCGGAATGAGAGCCACACGACATGCTGAGTGTTATAATTCATATTGATAAAACACGAAGTAAATAATTTGGGTCCACGCATTATATTTTACATAAGCATTAGATTTTGATGCATTTTTTTTGTAACTCATAGTCAGCTTTGATGATAGATTTGACATCTAGTCAGCTCCTATCATCGGCGCACGCCACGTTTCGGGTCCACTATGGTGATTTGCGATGGGTCGTGTCAAAAATAAACATGCGAAAAAATCTGGGTTAGGAGAA
>NW_019266102.1:0-8270 GCF_002742605.1 Olea europaea var. sylvestris
ACGGTCGCTACATTTCCAAAAAGTACTTATGGTCCCAAAATGGACACCGTGTGCAAAGTTACGCTAAATTCTTCGTACGCCAGTAATCCAAGCGTTCCAAATATGCAAGTGCTCACTCTTTCGAAAAATGGCCAAAATCTCTCATACGTCACGACGAAGTGGTGAGTTCAACCCAAAACGATCGCTACATTTTCAAAAAGTACTTATGGTCCCAAAACGGACACCGGGTGCAAAAGTTGCGCTCAATTCTTCGTACGTCGACAACCCAAGCGTTCCAAATATGCAAGTGCTCACACTTTCGAAAAATGACCGAAATCCCTTATACGTCACGAGGAAGTGGTGAGTTCAATCTAAAACGGTCGCTACATTTCAAAAAAGTACTTATGGTCCCAAAAAGGACACCGGGTACAAAAGTTGTGCTCAATTCTTCGTACGACGACAATCCAAGCGTTCCAAATATGCAAGTGCTCACTCTTTTGAAAAATGGTTGAAATCCCTCGTACGTCACGACGAAATTGTGAGTTCAATCCAAATCGGTCGCTACATTTCCAAAAAGTACTTATGGTCCCAAAACGGATACCGTGTGCAAAAGTTACGCTTAATTCTTCGTACGTCGGCAATCCAAGCGTTCCAAATATGCAAGTGTTCACTCTTTCGAAAAACGGCCGAAATCCCTCATACGTCACGATGAAGTTTTCAGGTCAATCCAAAACAGTCGCTACATTTCCAAAAAGTACTTATAGACCTAAAACGGACAGCGTGTGCAAAAGATAAGATCAATCCAAAACGGTCGCTACGTTTCCAAGAAGTACGGGTCGCTACATTTCCAAAAAGTACTTATAGACCTAAAACGGACAGCGTGTGCAAAAGATAAGATCAATCCAAAACGGTCGCTACGTTTCCAAGAAGTACGGGTCGCTACATTTCCAAAAAGTACTTATAGACCTAAAACGGACAGCGTGTGCAAAAGTTACGCGCTACATTTCCAAAAAGTACTTATGATCCCAAAACGGACACCGGGTGCAAAAGTTGCGCTCAATTCTTCGTACGTCGACAATCCAAGCGTTCAAAATATGCAAGTGCTCATTCTTTCGAAAAATGGCCGAAATCCATCGTACGTCACAACGAAGTGGTGAGTTCAATCCAAAAAGGTCGCTACATTTCCAAAAAGTACTTATGGTCCTAAAACGGACACCGTGTACAAAACTTACGCTCAATTCTTCGTACGCCGGCAATCCAAGCGTTCCAAATATGCAGGTGCTCACTCTTTCGAAAAACGGCCAAAATGCCTAATACGTCATGACAAAGTTGTGAGTTCAACCCAAAACGGTCGCTACATTTCCAAAAAGTACATATGGTCCCAAAACGGACACCGGGTGCAAAAGTTACGCTCAATTCTTCGTACGTCGAGATTCCAAGCATTCCAAATATGCAAGTGCTCATTCTTTCAAAAAATGGCCGAAATCCCTCGTACGTCACGACAAGGTTGTGAGTTCAATCCAAAACGGTCGCCACATTTCCAAAAAGGACTTACGGGCCCAAAACGGACACCGGATGCAAAAGTTTCGCTCAATTCTTCGTGCGCCGACAATCCAAGCGTTCCAAATATGCAAGTGCTCATTCTTTCGAAAAATGGCCAAAATCCCTCATACGTCACGATGAAGTTGTGAGTTAAATCCTAAACGGTCGCTACATTTCCAAAAAGGACTTACGGGCCCAAAACGGACACCGGGTGCAAAAGTTGCGCTCAATTCTTCGTACGTCGACAATCCAAGCTTTCCAAATATGCAAGTGCTCACACTTTCGAAAAATGACCGAAATCCCTGATACGTCACGAGGAAGCGGTGAGTTCAATCTAAAACGGTCGCTACATTTCCAAAAAGTACTTATGGTCCCAAAAAGGACACCGGGTGCAAAAGTTGTGCTCAATTCTTCGTACGACGACAATCCAAGCGTTCCAAATATGCAAGTGCTCACTCTTTTGAAAAATGGTTGAAATCCCTCGTACGTCACGACGAAATTGTGAGATCAATCCAAATCGGTCGCAACATTTCCAAAAAGTACTTATGGTCCCAAAACGGACACCGTGTGCAAAAGTTACGCTTAATTCTTCGTACGTCGGCAATCCAAGCGTTCCAAATGTGCAAGTGCTCACTCTTTCGAAAAATGGCCGAAATCCCTCATACGTCACGACGAAGTCATGAGTTCAATCCAAAATGGCCTCTATGTTTCGAAAATGTATTTATGGTCCCAAAACGGACACCGGGTGCAAAAGTTGCGCCCAATTCTTCGTACGTCGACAATCCAAGCGTTCCAAATATGCAAGTGCTCATTCCTTCGAAAAATGGGTGAAATCCCTTGTACGTCACGGCGAAGTTCCGAGTTCAACCCAAAACTGTTGCTACATTTCCAAAAAGTACTTATGGTACCAAAATGGACATTGGGTGCAAAAGTTACGCTCAATTCTTCGTACGTCGACAATCCAAGCGTTCCAAATATGCAAGTGCTCATTCTTTCGAAAAATGGTCGAAATCCCTCGTACGTCACGATGAAGTTGTGATTACAATCCAAAACGGTCGCTACATTTCCAAAAAGTACTTATGGTCCTAAAACGGACACCGTGTGCAAAAGTTACGCTCAATTCTTCGTACGCCGGCAATCCGAGCGTTCCAAATATGCAAGTGCTCACACTTTCGAAAAATGGCCAAAATCCCTCATACGTCACGACGAAGTTGTGAGTTCAACTCAAAACGGTCGCTACATTTCCAAGAAGTACTTATAGTCCCAAAACGGAGACCGGGTGCAAAAGTTGCGCTCAATTCTTCGTACGTCGACAATCCAAGTGTTCCAAATATGCAAGTGCTCACTCTTTCGAAAAATGGCCGAAATCCCTCATACGTCACGACGAAGTGGTGAGTTCAATCCAAAACGGTCGCTACATTTCCAAAAAGTACTTATAGTCCCAAAACGGACACCGTGTGCAAAAGTTACGCTCAATTCTTCGTACGTCGACAATCCAAGCGTTCCAAATATGCAAGTGCTCACACTTTCGAAAAATGACCGAAATCCCGGATACGTCAGGAGGAAGTGATGAGTTCAATCCAAAACGGTCGCTACATTTCCAAAAAGTACTTATGGTCCCAAAACGGACACCGTGTACAAAAGTTACGCTCAATTTTTCGTACGCCGACAATCTAAGTGCCTTCAATCCAAAACGGTCGCTACGTTTCCAAAAAGTTCTTGTGGGCCCAAAACGGACACCGTGTACAAAAGTTACGCTCAATTTTTCGTACGCCGACAATCTAAGTGCCTTCAATCCAAAACGGTCGCTACGTTTCCAAAAAGTTCTTGTGGGCCCAAAACGGACACCGTGTACAAAAGTTACGCTCAATTTTTCGTACGCCGACAATCTAAGTGCCTTCAATCCAAAACGGTCGCTACGTTTCCAAAAAGTTCTTGTGGGCCCAAAACGGACACCGTGTACAAAAGTTACGCTCAATTTTTCGTACGCCGACAATCTAAGTGCCTTCAATCCAAAACGGTCGCTACGTTTCCAAAAAGTTCTTGTGGGCCCAAAACGGACACCGTGTACAAAAGTTACGCTCAATTTTTCGTACGCCGACAATCTAAGTGCCTTCAATCCAAAACGGTCGCTACGTTTCCAAAAAGTTCTTGTGGGCCCAAAACGGACACCGTGTACAAAAGTTACGCTCAATTTTTCGTACGCCGACAATCTAAGTGCCTTCAATCCAAAACGGTCGCTACGTTTCCAAAAAGTTCTTGTGGGCCCAAAACGGACACCGTGTACAAAAGTTACGCTCAATTTTTCGTACGCCGACAATCTAAGTGCCTTCAATCCAAAACGGTCGCTACGTTTCCAAAAAGTTCTTGTGGGCCCAAAACGGACACCGTGTACAAAAGTTACGCTCAATTTTTCGTACGCCGACAATCTAAGTGCCTTCAATCCAAAACGGTCGCTACGTTTCCAAAAAGTTCTTGTGGGCCCAAAACGGACACCGTGTACAAAAGTTACGCTCAATTTTTCGTACGCCGACAATCTAAGTGCCTTCAATCCAAAACGGTCGCTACGTTTCCAAAAAGTTCTTGTGGGCCCAAAACGGACACCGTGTACAAAAGTTACGCTCAATTCTTCGTACGCCGACAATCCAAGCGTTCCAAATATACAAGTGCTCATTCTTTCGAAAAATGGCCGAAATTCCTCATAGGTCACGACGAAGTGGTGAGTTCAATCAAAAACGGTCGCTACATTTCCAAAAAGTACTTGGGGGCCCAAAACGGACACCGTGTGCAAAAGTTACGCTCAATTTTTCGTACGCCGACAATCCAAGTGTTCCAAATATGCAAGTGCCCATTCTTTAGAAAAATGGCCAAAATCCCTCATGCGTTACGACCAAGTGGTGAGTTCAATCCAAAACGGTCGCTACATTTCCAAAAAGTACTTGGGGGCCCAAAACGGACACCGTGCAAAAGTTACGCTCAATTTTTCGTACGCCGACAATCCAAGCGTTCCAAATATGCACGTGCCCATTCTTTCGAAAAATTGCTGAAATCCCTCATACGTTACGACGAAGTGGTGAGTTCAATCCAAAGCTATCGCTACATTTCCAAAAAGTTCTTTTTGGCCCAAAACGGACACCGTGTACAAAAGTTATGCTCAATTCATCGTACGCCGACTCTCCAAGCGTTCCAAATATGCAAGTGCTCTATCTTTTGAAAAATGGTCGAAATCCCTCGTACGTCACGAAGAAGTGGTGAGTTCAATCCAAAATGGTCGTTACATTTCCAAAAAGTTCTTATGGGCCCAAAACGGACACCGTGTGCAGAAGTTACGCTCAATTCCTCGTCCGTCGACTCTCCAAGCGTTCTAAATATACAAGCATTCATTCTTTTGAAAAATGACCAAAATCCCTCGTACGTCACGATGAAGTGGTGAGTTCAATCCAAAATGGTCGTTTCATTTCAAAAAAGTTCTTGTGGGCCCAAAATGGACAGCGTGTGCAAAAGTTACGCTCAATTCTTCGTCCGCCGACTCTCCAAGCGTTCTAAATATGTAAGTGCTCATTCTTTCAAAAAATGACCAAAATCCCTCGTACGTCATGATGAAGTTGTCTGTTCAATCCAAAACGGTCGCTACATTTTCAAAAAGTACTTACGGGCCCAAAACGGACACCGTGTGAAAAAGTTATGCTAAATTCTTCGTACGCCGACAATCCAAGCGTTCCAAATATGCAAGTGTTCAATCTTTCGAAAAATGACCAAAATCCCTCATACGTCACGATGAAGTGGTGAGTTCAATCCAAAACGGTCGCTACATTTCCAAAAAGTTCTTGTGCGCCCAAAGTGGACATCGTGTGCAAACGTTACGCTCAATTCTTCGTACGCCGACAATCCAAGCGTTCCAAATATGCAAGTGCTCATTCTTTTGAAAAATGGCCAAAATTCCTCATAGGTCACTATGAAGTGGTGAGTTCAATCCAAAACGGTCGCTACGTTTCCAAAAAGTTCTTGTGGGCCCAAAACGGACACCGTGTGCAAAAGTTACGCTCAATTATTCGTCCGCCGACTCTCCATCGTTCCAAATATGCAAGTGCTCATTCTTTCGAAAAATTGTCAAAATCCCTCACGCGTCATGACGAAGTGGTGAGTTCAATCCAAAATGGTCGCTACATTTCCAAAAAGTTCTTATGGGCCCAAAACGGACACCGTGTGCAAAAGTTACGCTCAGTTCTTCGTCCGTCGACTCTCCAAGCGTTTTATGTATACAAGCGCTCATTCTTTCGAAAAATGAGCAAAATCCCTCGTACGTCACGACGAAGTGGTGGGTTCAATCCAAAACGGTCGCTACATTTCCAAAAAGTACTTATGGGCCAAAACGGACACCGTGTGCAAAATTGCGCTCAATTCCTTGTCCGTCGACTCTCCAAGCGTTCTAAATATACAAGTGCTCATTCTTTCGGAAAATGGCCAAAATCCCTCGTATGTCACGATGAAGTTGTGTGTTCAATCCAAAATGGTCAATACATTTCCAAAAAGTACTTTTGTGCCGAAAACGGACACCGTGTGCAAAAGTTACGCTCAATTCTTCGTACGCCGACAATCCAAGCGTTCCAAATATGCAAGTGCTCATTCTTTCGAAAAATGGCCGAAATTCCTCATAGGTCACGATGAAGTGGTGAGTTCAATCCAAAACGGTCGCTACGTTTCCAAAAAGTTCTTGTGGGCCCAAAACGGACACCGTGTGCAAAAGTTACGCTCAATTCTTCGACCGCCGACTCTCCAAGCGTTCTTAATACGCAAGTGCTCATTCTTTCGAAAAATTGCCAAAATCCCTCCCGCATCATGACGAAGTGGTGAGTTCAATCCAAAATGGTCGCTAAATTTCCAAAAGTTCTTATGGGCCCAAAACGGACACCGTGTGCAAAAGTTACGCTCAGTTCTTCGTCCGTCGACTCTCCAAGCGTTTTATGTATACAAGCGCTCATTCTTTCGAAAAATGAGCAAAATCCCTCGTACGTCACGACGAAGTGGTGGGTTCAATCCAAAACGGTCGCTACATTTCCAAAAAGTACTTATGGGCCAAAACGGACACCGTGTGCAAAATTGCGCTCAATTCCTTGTCCGTCGACTCTCCAAGCGTTCTAAATATACAAGTGCTCATTCTTTCGGAAAATGGCCAAAATCCCTCGTATGTCACGATGAAGTTGTGTGTTCAATCCAAAATGGTCAATACATTTCCAAAAAGTACTTTTATGCCCAAAACGGACACCGTGTGCAAAAGTTACGCTCAATTCTTCGTACTCCGACAATCCAAGCGTTCCAAATATGCAAGTGCTCATTCTTTCGAAAAATGGCCGAAATTCCTCATAGGTCACGACGAAGTGGTGAGTTCAATCAAAAACGGTCGCTACATTTCCAAAGAGTACTTGGGGGCTCAAAACGGACACCGTGTGCAAAAGTTACGCTCAATTTTTCGTACGCCGACAATCCAAGCGTTCCAAATATGCAAGTGCCCATTCTTTCGAAAAATGGCCAAAATCCCTCATACGTTACGACCAAGTGGTGAGTTCAATCCAAAACTGTCGCTACATTTCCAAAAAGTACTTGGGGGCCCAAAACGGACACCGTGTGCAAAAGTTACCCTCAATTTTTCGTACGCCGACAATCCAAGCGTTCCAAATTTGCAAGTGGCCATTCTTTCGAAAAATGGCTGAAATCCCTCATACGTTACGTTGAACTGGTGAGTTCAATCCAAAACGGTCGCTACATTTCCAAAAAGTTCTTTTTGGCCCAAAACGAACACCGTGTGCAAAAGTTATGCTCAATTCATCGTATGCCGACTCTCCAAGCGTTCCAAATAAGCAAGTGATCTATCTTTTGAAAAATGGTCAAAATCCCTCATACGTCATGAAGAAGTGGTGAGTTCAATCCAAAACGGTCGTTACATTTCCAAAAAGATCTTATGGGCCCAAAACGGACACCGTGTGCAGAAGTTACGCTCAATTCCTCGTCCGTCGACTCTCCAAGCGTTCTAAATATACAAGCATTCATTCTTTTGAAAAATGACCAAAATCCCTTTTACGTCACGATGAAGTGGTGAGTTCAATCCAAAATGGTCGTTACATTTCGAAAAAGTTCTTGTGGGCCCAAAATGGACACCGTGTGCAAAAGTTACGCTCAATTCTTCGTCCGCTGACTCTCCAAGCGTTCTAAATATGCAAGTGCTCATTCTTTCAAAAAATGACCAAAATCCCTCGGACGTGGCGATGAAGTTGTGTATTCAATCCAAAACGGTCGCTACATTTCCAAAAAGTACTTATGGGCCCAAAACGGAGACCGTGTGTAAAAGTTACGCTAAATTCTTAGTACGTCGACAATCCAAGCGTTCCAAATATGCAAGTGCTCAATCTTTCAAAAAATGACCAAAATCCCTCATACGTCACGATGAAGTGGTGAGTTCAATCCAAAACGGTCGCTACATTTCCAAAAAGTACTTATGGACCGAAAACGGACACCGTGTGCAAAAGTTACGCTCAATTCTTCGTCCGCCGACTCTCCAAGCGTTCTAAATATGCAAGTGCTCATTCTTTCGAAAAATGGCCAAAATCCCTCGTATGTCACGATGAAGTTGTGTGTTCAATCCAAAACGTTCGATACATTTCCAAATACTTCTTGTGGGCCCAAAACGGACACCGTGTGCAAAAGTTACGCTCAATTCTTCGTCCGTCGACTCTCCAAGCATTCTATATATA
>NW_019266103.1:0-2807 GCF_002742605.1 Olea europaea var. sylvestris
TTCTTCGTCCGCCGACTCTCTAAGCGTTCTAAATATGCAAGTGCTCATTCTTTTGAAAAATGGCCAAAATCCCTCGTACGCCACGAAGAAGTGGTGAGTTCAATCCAAAACGGTCGCCACATTTCCAAAAAGTACTTATTGGCAAAAAACGGACACCGTGTGCAAAAGTTACGCTCAATTCTTCGTACGCCGACTCTCCAAGCGTTCCCAATATACAAGTGCTCATTCTTTCGAAAAATGGCCAAAATCCCTCGTACGTCACGACGAAGTGGTGAGTTCAATTGAAAACGGTCGCCACATTTCCAAAAAGTACTTATGGGCCCAAAACGGACACCGTGTGCAAAAGTTACGCTCAATTCTTCGTCCGCCGACTCTCTAAGCGTTCTAAATATGCAAGTGCTCATTCTTTTGAAAAATGGCCGAAATCCCTCGTACGCCACGACGAAGTGGTGAGTTCAATCCAAAGCGGTCGCCACATTTCCAAAAAGTACTTATGGGCCCAAAACGGACACCGTGTGCAAAAGTTACGCTCAATTCTTCGTCCGCCGACTCTCCAAGCGTTCTAAATAGGCAACTACTCATTGTTTTGAAAAATGGCCAAAATCCCTCATACGTCACGACGAAGTGGTGAGTTCAATCCAAAACTGTCACTTCATTTTCAAAAAGTACTTATGGGCCCAAAACGGACAACGTGTGCAAAAGTTAAACCCAATTCTTAGTACGCGGACTCTCCATGGGTTTCAAATATGCAAGTGCTCATTCTTTCGAAAAATAGCCAAAATCCCTCCTACGTCTCGACGAAGTTGCGAGTTCAATCCAAAACGGTCGCTACATTTCCAAAAAGTACTTATGGGCCCAAAACGGATACCGTGCGCAAGAGTTAAGCTCAATTCTTTGTCCGCTGACTCTACAAGCGTTCCAAATATTCAAGTGCTCATTCCTTCGAAAAATGGCCAAAATCCCTCGTACGTCACGACAAAGTAGTGAGTTCAATCCAAAACGGTCGCTACATTTCCGAAAAGTAGTTATGGGCCCAAAACGGACACCATGTACAAAAGTTGAGCTCAATTCTTCGTACGCCGACTCTCCAAGCATTCCAAATATGCAAGTGCTCATTCTTTCGAAAAATGGCCAAAATCCCTCGTACGTCACGGCGAAGTGGTGAGTTCAATTCAAAACGGTCGCTACATTTCAAAAAAGTACTTATGGGCCCAAAACGGACACCGTGTGTAAAAGTCACGCTCAATTCTTCGTACGCCAACTTTCCAAGAGTTCCCAATATACAAGTGCTCATTCTTTCGAAAAATGGCCAAAATCGATCGTACGCCACGATGAAGTGGTGAGTTCAATCGAAAATGGTCTCTACATTTCTAAAAAGTACTTACGGGCCCAAAACGGACACCGTGTGCAAAAGTTACGCTCAATTCTTCGTCCGCCGACTCTCCAAGCGTTCTAAATATGCAAGTGCTCATTCTTTCAAAAAATGCAAAAAATCCCTCGTACGTCACGATGATGTGGTGAGTTCAATCCAAAACGGTCGCTACATTTCCAAAAAGTACTTATGGGTCCAAAACGGACACCGTGTTCAAAAGTTACGCTCAATTCTTCGTCCACTGACTCTCCAAGCATGCCAAATATGCAAGTACTAATTCTTTCGAAAAGTGGCCGAAATCCCTCTTACGTCACGACGAAGTGCTGAGTTCAATCTAAAACGGTCGCTACATATCCAAAAAGTACTTATGGGCCCAAAACGGACACCGTGTGCAAAAGTTACGCTCAATTCTTCGTCCGTCGACTCTCCAAGCGTTCTAAATATGCAAGTGCTCATTCTTTCAAAAAATGGCCAAAATCCCTCATACGTCACGACGAAGTGGTGAGTTCAATCCAAAACGGTCGCTACATTTCTAAAAAGTACTTATGGGCCCAAAACGGACACCGTGTGCAAAAGTTACGCTCAATTCTTCGTCCGTCGACTCTCCAAGCGTTCTAAATATGCAAGTGCTCATTCTTTCAAAAAATGGCCAAAATCCCTCATACGTCACGACGAAGTGGTGAGTTCAATCCAAAACGGTCGCTACATTTCTAAAAAGTACTTATGGGCCCAAAACGGACACCGTGTGCAAAAGTTACGCTCAATTCTTCGTCCGTCGACTCTCCAAGCGTTCTAAATATGCAAGTGCTCATTCTTTCAAAAAATGGCCAAAATCCCTCATACGTCACGACGAAGTGGTGAGTTCAATCCAAAAGGGTCGCTACATTTCTAAAAAGTACTTATGGGCCCAAAACGGACACCGTGTGCAAAAGTTACGCTCAATTTTTCGTCCTCCGACTCTCCAAGCGTTCTAAATTTTCAAGTGCTCATTCTTTTAAAAAATTCAAAAAATCCCTTGTACGTCACGACGATGTGGTGAGTTCAATCCAAAACGGTCGCTACATTTCCAAAAAGTACTTATGGGCCCAAAACGGACACCGTGTGCAAAAGTTACGCTTAATTCTTCGTCCGCTGACTCTCCAAGCATGCCAAATATGCAAGTACTAATTCTTTCGAAAAGTGGCCGAAATCCCTCTTATGTCACGACGAAGTGCTGAGTTCAATCTAAAACGGTCGCTACATTTCCAAAAAGTACTTGTGGGCCCAAAAAGGACACCGTGTGCAAAAGTTGCGCTCAATTCTTCGTCCATCGACTCTCCAAGCGTTCTAAATATGCAAGTGCTCATTCTTTCGAAAAATGGCCAAAATCCCTCATACGTCACGACGAAGTGGTGATTTCAATCCAAAACGGTCGCTACATTTCCAAAAAGTACTT
>NW_019266103.1:2815-8269 GCF_002742605.1 Olea europaea var. sylvestris
CGATTCTTCGTACGTCGACTATCCAAGCGTTCCAAATATAAAAGTGCTCATTCTTTCGAAAAATGGCCGAAATCCCTCGTACGCCACGACGAAGTAGTGAGTTCAATCCAAAACGGTCCCTACATTTCCAAAAAGTACTTATGGGCCCAAAACGGACAACATGTACAAGAGTTAAGCTCAATTCTTCGTACGTCGACTCTCCAAGCGTTCCAAATATACAAGTGCTCATTCTTTCAAAAAATGGTCAAAATCCCTCGTACATCACGGCGAAGTGGTGTGTTCAATTCAAAACGATCGCTACATTTCAAGAAAGTACTTATGGGCCCAAAACGGACACCGTGTGTAAAAGTTACGCTCAATTCTTCGTACGCCGACTCTCCAAGCGTTCCAAATATACAAGTGCTCATTCTTTCGAAAAATGGCCAAAATCCCTCGTACGTCACGACGAAGTGGTGAGTTCAATCCAAAACGGTCGCTCCATTTCCAAAAAGTACTTATGGGCCCAAAACGGACACCGTGTGTAAAAGTTACGCTCAATTCTTCGTACGCCGACTCTCCAAGCGTTCCAAATATACAAGTGCTCATTCTTTCGAAAAATGGCCAAAATCCCTCGTACGTCACGACGAAGTGGTGAGTTCAATCCAAAACGGTCGCTCCATTTCCAAAAAGTACTTATGGGCCCAAAACGGACACCGTGTGTAAAAGTTACGCTCAATTCTTCGTACGCCGACTCTCCAAGCGTTCCAAATATACAAGTGCTCATTCTTTCGAAAAATGGCCAAAATCCCTCGTACGTCACGACGAAGTGGTGAGTTCAATCCAAAACGGTCGCTACATTTCCAGAAAGTACTTATGGGCCCAAAACGGACACCGTGTGCAAAAGTTAAGCTCAATTCTTCGTACACCGACTCTCCAAGCATTCTAAAAATGCAAGTGCTCATTCTTTCGAAAAATGGCCAAAATCCCTCGTACGTCACAACGAGGTGGTGAGTTCAATCGAAAATGGTCGCTTCATTTCCAAAAAGTAATTATGGGCCCAAAACGGACACCGTGTGCAAAAGTTACGCCCAATTCTTAGTACGCCGACTCTCCAAGCGTTCCAAATATGCAAGTGCTCATTCTTTCGAAATATGGCCAAAATCCGTCGTACGTCACGACGAAGTGGAGAGTTCAATCCAAAACGGTCGCCACATTTCCAAAAAGTACTTATGGGCCCAAAACGGACACCGTGTGTAAAAGTCAAGCTCAATTCTTCGTACGCCGACTCTCCAAGAGTTCCCAATATACAAGTGCTCATTCTTTTGAAAAATGGCCAAAATCCCTCGTACGTCACGACGAAGGGGTGAGTTCAATTGAAAACGGTCGCCACATTTCCAAAAAGTACTTATGGGCCCGAAACGGACACCGTGTACAAAAGTTACGCTCAATTCTTCGTCCGTCGACTCTCCAAGCGTTCTAAATAGGCAACTGCTCATTGTTTTGAAAAATGGCCAAAATCCCTCGTACGTCACGACGAAGGGGTGAGTTCAATTGAAAACGGTCGCCACATTTCCAAAAAGTACTTATGGGCCCGAAACGGACACCGTGTACAAAAGTTACGCTCAATTCTTCGTCCGTCGACTCTCCAAGCGTTCTAAATAGGCAACTGCTCATTGTTTTGAAAAATGGCCAAAATCCCTCATACGTCACGACGAAGTGGTGAGTTCAATCCAAAACGGTCACTTCATTTTCAAAAAGTACTTATTGGCCCAAAACGGACAACGTGTACAAAAGTTAAACCCAATTCCTAGTTCGCGGACTCTCCATGGGTTTCAAATATGCAAGTGCTCATTCTTTCGAAAAATAGCCAAAATCCCTCCTACGTCTCGACGAAGTTGTGAGTTCAATCCAAAACGGTCGCTACATTTCCAAAAAGTACTTATGGGCCCAAAACGGATACCGGGCGCAAGAGTTAAGCTCAATTCTTTGTCCGCCGACTCTACAAGCGTTCCAAATATTCAAGTGCTCATTCCTTTGAAAAATGGCCAAAATCCCTCGTACGTCACAACAAAGTAGTGAGTTCAATCCAAAACGGTCGCTACATTTCCAAAAAGTAGTTATGGGCCCAAAACGGACACAATGTACAAAAGTTAAGCTCAATTCTTCGTACGTCGACTCTCCAAGCGTTCCAAGTATGCAAGTGCTCATTCTTTCGAAAAATGGCCAAAATCCCTCGTACGTCGCGGCGAAGGGGTGAGTTCAATTCAAAACGGTCGCTACATTTCAAAAAAGTACTTATGGGCCCAAAACGGACACCGTGTGTAAAAGTCACGCTCAATTCTTCGTACGCCGACTCTCCAAGAGTTCCCAATATACAAGTGCTCATTCTTTTGAAAAATGGCCGAAACCCCTCGTACGTCACGACGAAGTGGTGAGTTCAATTGAAAACGGTCGCTACATTTCCAAAAAGTACTTATGGGCCCAAAATGGAGACCGTGCGTGAAAGTTACGCTCAATTCTTCGTCCGCTGACTCTCCAAGCACTCTAAATATGCAAGTGCTCATTCTGTCGAAAAATGGCCGAAATCCCTCGTACGCCACGACGAAGTGGTGAGTTCAATTGAAAACGGTCGCTACATTTCCAAAAAGTACTTATGGGCCCAAAATGGAGACCGTGCGTGAAAGTTACGCTCAATTCTTCGTCCGCTGACTCTCCAAGCACTCTAAATATGCAAGTGCTCATTCTTTCGAAAAATGGCCAAAATCGCTCGTACGTCACGATGAAGTGGTGAGTTCAATCGTAAATGGTCGCTACATTTCTAAAAAGTACATACGGGCCCAAAACGGACACCGTGTGCAAAAGTTACGCTCAATTCTTCGTCCGCCGACTCTCCAAGCGTTCTAAATATGCAAGTGCTCATTCTTTCAAAAAATGCAAAAAATCCCTCGTACGTCACGATGATGTGGTGAGTTCAATCCAAAACGGTCGCTACATTTCCAAAAAGTACTTATGGGTCCAAAACGGACACCGTGTGCAAAAGTTACACTCAATTCTTCGTCCACAGACTCTCCAAGCGTGCCAAATATGCAAGTACTAATTCTTTCGAAAAGTGGCCGAAATCCCTCTTATGTCACGACGAAGTGCTGAGTTCAATCTAAAACGGTCGCTACATTTCCAAAAAGTACTTGTGGGCCCAAAATGGACACCGTGCGTAAAAGTTACGCTCAATTCTTCGTCCGTCGACTCTCCAAGCATTCTAAATATGCAAGTAGTCATTCTTTCAAAAAATGGCCAAAATCCCTCATACGTCACGACGAAGTGGTGAGTTCAATCCATAACGGTCGCTACATTTCCAAAAAGTACTTATGGACCCAAAACTGACACCGTGTGCAAAAGTTACGCTCAATTTTTCGTCCGCCGACTCCCCAAGCGTTCTAAATATGCAAGTGCTCATTCTTACAAAAAATGAAAAAAATCCCTTGTACGTCACGACGATTTGGTGAGTTCAATCCAAAACGGTCGCTACATTTCCAAATAGTACTTATGGGCCCAAAACGGACACCGTGTGGAAAAGTGACGCTCAATTCTTCGTCCGTCGACTCTCCAAGCGTTCTAAATAATCAAGTGCTCATTCTTTCAAAAAATGGCCAAAATCCCTCATACGTCGCGACGAAGTGGTGAGTTCAATCCAAAACGGTCGCTACATTTCCAAATAGTACTTATGGGCCCAAAACGGACACCGTGTGCAAAAGTTACGCTCAATTTTTCGTCCGTCGACTCTCCAAGCGTTCTAAATAATCAAGTGCTCATTCTTTTAAAAAATGAAAAAATCCCTCGTACTTCAAGACGATGTGGTGAGTTCAATCCAAAACGGTCGCTACATTTCCAAAAAGTACTTATGGGCCCAAAACGGACATCGTGTGCAAAAGTTACGCTTAATTCTTCGTCCGCTGACTCTCCAAGCGTGCCAAATATGGAAGTACTAATTCTTTCGAAAAGTGGCCGAAATCCCTCTTATGTCACGGCGAAGTGCTGAGTTCAATCTAAAACGGTCGCTACATTTCCAAAAAGTACTTATGGGCCCAAAACGGACACCGTGTGCAAAAGTTACGCTCAATTCTTCGTCCGTCGACTCTTCAAGCGTTCTAAATATGCAAGTGCTCATTCTTTCAAAAAATGGCCAAAATCCCTCATACGTCACGACGAAGTGGTGAGTTCAATCCAAAATGGTCGCTATATTTCCAAAAAGTTCTTATGGGCCCGAAATGGACACCGTGTGCAAAAGTTACGCTCAATTCTTCGTCCGTCGACTCTTCAAGCGTTCTAAATATGCAAGTGCTCATTCTTTCAAAAAATGGCCAAAATCCCTCATACGTCACGACGAAGTGGTGAGTTCAATCCAAAACGGTCGCTACATTTCCAAAAAGTACTTATGGGCCAAAAACGGACACCGTGTGCAAAAGTTACGCTCAATTTTTCGTCCGTCGACTCTCCAAGCGTTCTAAATATTCAAGTGCTCATTCTTTTAAAAAATGAAAAAATCCCTCGTACGTCAAGACGATGTGGTGAGTTCAATCCAAAACGGTCGCTACATTTCCAAAAAGTACTTATGGGCCCAAAACGGACATCGTGTGCAAAAGTTACGCTTAATTCTTCGTCTGCTGACTCTCCAAGCGTGCCAAATATGCAAGTACTAATTCTTTCGAAAAGTGGCCGAAATCCCTCTTATGTCACGACGAAGTGCTGAGTTCAATCTAAAACGGTCGCTACACTTCCAAAAAGCACTTATGGGCCCAAAACGGACACCGTGTGCAAAAGTTACGCTCAATTCTTCGTCCATCGACTCTCCGAGCGTTCTAAATATGCAAGTGCTCATTCTTTCGAAAAATGGCCAAAATCCCTCATACGTCGCGACGAAGTGGTGATTTCAATCCAAAACGGTCGCTACATTTCCAAAAAGTACTTATGGGCCCAAAACGGACACCATGTGCAAGAGTTGAGCTCAATTCTTCATCCGCTGACTCTACAAGCGTTCCAAATAATCAAGTGCTCATTCTATCAAAAAATGGCCAAAATCCCTCATACGTCACGATGAAGTGGTGAGTTCAATCCAAAACGGTCGCTACATTTCCAAAAAGTACTTATGGGCCCAAAACGGACACCGTGTGCAAAAGTTACGCTCAATTCTTCGTCCGTCGACTCTCCAAGCATTCTCAATATGCAAGTGCTCATTCTTTCGAAAAATGGCCAAAATCCCTCATACGTCACGACGAAGTGGTGATTTCAATCCAAAACGGTCGCTACATTTCCAAAAAGTACTTATGGGCCCAAAACGGACACCGTGTGCAAGAGTTAAATTCAATTATTCGTCCGCTGACTCTACAAGCGTTCTAAATATTCAAGTGCTCATTCTTTCGAAAAATGGCTAAAATCCCTCGTACGCCACGACGAAGTAGTGAGTTCAATCCAAAACGG
>NW_019266104.1:0-8266 GCF_002742605.1 Olea europaea var. sylvestris
TTCGAGGGATTTCGGCCATTTTTCGAAAGAATGAGCACTTTTATATTTGGAACGCTTGGATAGTCGACGTACGAAGAATTGAGTGTAACTTTTACACACGGTGTCCGTTTTGGGCCCATAAGTTCTTTTTGAAAATGTAGCGACCGTTTTGGATTGAACTTACCACCTCGTCGTGACGTTCGAGTGATTTCGGCCATTTTTCGAAAGAATGAGCACTTTTATATTTGGAAAGCTTGGATAGTCGACGTACGAAGAATTGAGCGTAACTTTTGCACACTGTGTCTGTTTTGGGCCCAAAAGTATTTTTTGGAAATGTAGCGACCATTTTGGATTGAACTCATCACTTCGTCGTGACGTTCGAGGGATTTCGGCCATTTTTCGAAATAATGAGCACTTTTATGTTTGGAACGCTTGGATAGTCGGCGTACGAAGAATTGAGCACAACTTTCGCGCACGGTGTCCGTTTTGGGCCCATAAGTACTTTTTGGAAATGTAGACCCGTTTTGGATTGAACTCACAACTTCGTCGTGACATTTGAGGGATTTCGGCCATTTTTTGAAAGAATGAGCACTTTATAGTTGGAACGCTTGGATAGTCAGCGTACGAAGAATTGAGAACAACATTCGCACACAGCGTCCGTTTTGGGCCCATAAGTATTTCTTGGAAATGTAGCGACCGTTTTGGATTGAACTTACCACCTCGTCGTGACGTTCGAGGGATTTCGGCCATTTTTCAAAATAATGAGTACTTATATACTTGGAATGCTTGGATAGTCGGCATACGAAGAATTAAGCACAAATTTCGTACACGGTGTCCGTTTTGGGCCCATAAGTACTTTTTGGAAATGTAGCGACCGTTTTGGATTGAACTCACAACTTTGTCGTGACATTTGAGGGATTTCGGCAATTTTTCGAAAGAATGAGCACTTTATATTTGGAACGGTTGGAAAGTCAGCGTACGAAGAATTGAGCACAACTTTCGCACACGGTGTCCGTTTTGGGCCCATAAGTTCTTTTTGGAAATATAGCGACCGTTTTGGATTGAACTCACAACTTCGTCGTGACGTTCAAGGGATTTCGGCCATTTTTCGAAAGAATGAGCACTTTTTCATTTGGAACGCTTGGATAGTCGGCGTACGAAGAATTGAGATTAACTTTTGCACACGGTGTCCGTTTTGGGCCCATAAGTATTTCTTGGAAATGTAGCGACCGTTTTGGATTGAACTTACCACCTCGTCGTGACGTTCGAGTGATTTCGGCTATTTTTCGAAAGAATGAGCACTTTTATATTTGGAATGCTTGGATAGTCGACGTACGAAGAGTTGAGCGTAACTTTTGCACACTGTGTCCGTTTCGGGCCCATAAGTACTTTTTGGAAATGTAGTGACCGTTTTGGATTGAACTCACCACTTCATCGTGACGTTCGAGGGATTTTGGCTATTTTTCAAACTAATGAGCACTTTTATGTTTGGAACGCTTGGATAGTCGGCGTACGAAGAATTGAGCACAACTTTCGCACACGGTGTCCGTTTCGGGCCCATAAGTACTTTTTGGAATTGTAGCAACCGGTTTGGACTGAACTCACAACGTCGTCGTGACATTTGAGGGATTTCGGCCATTTTTCGATAGAATGAGCGCTTTATATTTGGAACGCTTGGATAGTCAGCGTACGAAGAATTGAGCACAACATTCGCACACGGCGTCCGTTTTGGGCCCATAAGTATTTTTTGGAAATGTAGCGACCGTTTTGGATTGAACTCACCACTTCGTCGTGATGTTCGAGGGATTTCGGCCATTTTTCGAAATAATGAGCACTTTTATATTTGGAACGCTTGGATAGTCGGCATACGAAGAATTAAGTACAACTTTCGCACACGGTGTCCGTTTTGGGCCCATAAGTACTTTTTGGAAATGTAGCGACCGTTTTGGATTGAACTCACAACTTTGTCGTGACATTTGAGGGATTTCGGACATTTTTCGAAAGAATGAGCACTTTTATATTTGGAACGCTTGGATAGTCGGCGTACAAAGAATTGAGCGTAACGTTTGCACACGATGTTCGTTTTGGGCCCATAAGTACTTTTTGGAAATGTAGCTACCGTTTTGGATTGAACTCACCTCCTCGTCGTGACATTCGAGGGATTTCGGCCATTTTTAGAAAGAATGAGCACTTTTATATTTGGAATGCTTGGATAGTTGGCGCAGAAAGAATTGAACGTAACTTTTGCACACGGTGTCCGTTTTGGGCCCAAAAGTACTTTTTGAAAATGTAGTGACCGTTTTGGATTGAACTCGCAACTTCATCGTGACGTTCGAGGGATTTTGGCCATTTTTCGAAAGAATGAACACTTTTACATTTGGAACGCTTGGATAGTCGGCGTACGAAAAATTCAGCATAACTTTTTCACAGGGTGTCCGTTTTGGGCGCATAAGTACTTTTTGGAAATGTGGCGACCGTTTTGGATTGAACTCACCACTTCGTCATGACGTACGAGGGATTTTGGCCATTTTTTGAAAGAATGGGCACTTTTATATTTGGAACGCTTGGATAGTCGGCGTACGAAGAATTGAACATAACTTTTGGACACGGTTTCCGTTTTGGGCCCATAAGTACTTTTTGGAAATGTAGCAACCGTTTTGGATTGAACTCAGAATTTCATCATGACGTTCAAGGGATTTCGGCCATTTTTCGAACGAATGAGCACTTTCATATTTGGAAAGCTTGGATAGTCGGGGTACGAAGAATTGAGCCTAACTTTTGCACACAGTGTCCGTTTTGGGCCCATAAGTACTTTTGGGATATGTGGCGACCATTTTGGATTGAACTCACAACTTCGTTGTGACGTACGAGGGATTTCGGCCATTTTTCGAAAGAATGAGCACTTTATATTTGGAACGCTTGGATAGTCGGCGTATGATGAATTGAGCGTAACTTTTGCACACGGTGTCCGTTTTGGGCCCATAAGTACTTTTTGGAAATGTAACGACCTTTTTGGATTGAACTCAAAACTTCATCGTGACGTTCGAGGGATTTCGGCCATTTTTCGAAAGACTGAGCACTTTTATATTTGGAACGTTTGGATAGTCGGCGTACGAAGAATTGAACGTAACTTTTGCACACGGTGTCCGTTTTGGGCCCATAAGTTCTTTTTGGAAATGTAGCGGCCGTTTTGGATTGAACTCACCACTTCGTCGTGACGTACGAGGGATTCTGGCCATTTTTCGAAAGAATGAGCAGTTTTATATTTCGAACGCTAGGAAAGTCGACGTACGAAGAATTGAGCGTAACTTTTGCACACGGTGTCCGTTTTGGGCCCATAAGTACTTTTTGGAAATGTAGTGACCATTTTGGATCGAACTCACCCCTTCGTCCTGACGTTCAAGGGATTTCGGCCATTTTTTGAAAGAATTAGCACTTTTATATTTGGAACACTTGGATAGTCGGCTTACGAAGAATTGAACGTAACTTTTGCACACGGTGTCCATTTTGGGCCCATAAGTACTTTTTGGAAATGTAGCGACCGTTTTGGATTGAACTCATCACTTCGTCATGACGTACGAGAGATTTGGGCCATTTTTCGAAAGAATGAGCACTTTTGTATTTGGAACGCTTGGATAGTCGACGTACGAAGAATTGAACGTAACTTTTGAACAAGGTGTCCGTTTAAGGCCCATAAGTACTTTTTGGAAATGTAGCGACCGTTTTGGATTCAACTCACCACTTCGTCCTGACGTTCGAGGGATTTCGGCCATTTTTCGAAAGAATGAGCACTTTTATATTTTGAACGCTTGGATAGTCATCGTACGAAGAATTGAACGTAACTTTTGCACTCGGTGTCCGTTTTGGGCCCATAAGTAGTTTTTGGAAATGTAGCGGCCGTTTTGGATTGAACTCACCACTTCGTCGTGACGTACGAGGGATTTAGGCCATTTTTTGAAAGAATGAGCACTTTTATATTTCGAACGGTTGGAAAGTCGACATACGATGAATTGAGCGTAACGTTTGCACACGGTGTCCGTTTTGGGCCCATCAGCACTTTTTGGAAATGTAGCTACCGGTTTGGATTGAACTCACCACTTCATCGTGACGTTCGAGGGATTTCGGCCATTTTTCAAAAGAGTGAGCACTTTATATTTGGAACCCTTGGATAGTCGGCTTATGAAGTATTTAGCGTAACATTTCCACACGGTGTCCATTATGGGCCCATAAGTACTTTTTGGAAATGTAGCGACCGTTTTGGATTGAACTCACAACTTCGTCGTGACTTTCGAGGGATTTCGACCATTTTTCGAACGAACGAGCACTTTCATATTTGGAACGCTTGGATAGTCGGGATACGAGGAATTCAGCCTAACTTTTGCACACAGTGTCCGTTTTGGGCCCATAAGTATTTCTTGGAAATGTGGCGACCGTTTTTGATTGAACTCACAACTTTGTTGTGACGTACAATGGATTTCGGCCATTTTTCGAAAGAATGAGCACTTTATATTTGGAGCGCTTGGATAGTCGACGTAAGAAGAATTGAGCGTAACTTTTGCAGACGGTGTCCGTTTTGGGCCCATAAGTACTTTTTCGAAATGTAATGACCGTTTTGGATTGAACTCACAACTTCATCGTGACGTTCAAGGGATTTCGGCCATTTTTCGAAATAATGAGCACTTTTATATTTGGAACGCTTGGAGAGTCGGCCGACGAAGAACTGAGCGTAACTTTTGCACCCTGTGTCCGTTTTGGGCCCATAAGTACTTTTCGGAAACGTCGCGACCGTTTTGGGTTGAACTCACAACTTCGTCGTGACGTATGAGGGATTTCGGCCATTTTTCGAAAGAACGAGCACTTGCATATTTGGAACGCTTGGAGAGTCGGCCGACGAAGAACTGAGCGTAACTTTTGCACCCTGTGTCCGTTTTGGGCCCATAAGTATTTCTTGGAAATGTAGCGACCGTTTTGGATTGAACTTACCACCTCGTCGTGACGTTCGAGTGATTTCGGCTATTTTTCGAAATAATGAGCACTTTTATATTTGGAATGCTTGGATAGTCGACGTACGAAGAATTGAGCGTAACTTTTGCACACTGTGTCCGTTTTGGGCCCAAAAGTATTTTTTGGAAATGTAGCGACCGTTTTGGATTGAACTCACCACTTCGTCATGACGTTCGAGGGATTTCGGCCATTTTTCGAAATAATGAGCACTTTTATGTTTGGAACGCTTGGATAGTCGGCGTACGAAGAATTGAGCACAACTTTCGCGCACGGTGTCCGTTTTGGGCCCATAAGTACTTTTTGGAAATGTAGCAACCGTTTTGGATTGAACTCACAACTTCATCGTGACATTTGAGGGATTTCGGCCATTTTTTGAAAGAATGAGCACTTTATAGTTGGAACGCTTGGATAGTCAGCGTACGAAGAATTGAGCACAACATTCGCACACAGCGTCCGTTTTGGGCCCATAAGTACTTTTTGGATATGTAGCGACCGTTTTGGATTGAACTCACCACTTCGTCGTGACGTTCGAGGGATTTCGGCCATTTTTCTAAATAATGAGCACTTTTATATTTGGAACGCTTGGATAGTCGGCATACGAAGAATTAAGCACAACTTTCGCACACGGTGTTCGTTTTGGGCCCATAAGTACTTTTTGAAAATGTAGCGACCGTTTTGGATTGAACTCACAACTTTGTCGTGACATTTGAGGGATTTCGGACATTTTTCGAAAGAATGAGCACTTTTATATTTGGAACGCTTGGATAGTCGACGTACAAAGAATTGAGCGTAACATTTGCACACGATGTCCTTTTTGGGCCCATAAGTACTTTTTGGAAATGTAGCAACCGTTTTGGATTGAACTCACCACCTCGTCGTGACATTCGAGGGATTTCGGCCATTTTTAGAAAGAATGAGCACTTTTATATTTGGAATGCTTGGATAGTTGGCGCAGAAAGAATTGAACGTAACTTTTGCACACGGTGTCCGTTTTGGGCCCATAAGTACTTTTTGAAAATGTAGTGACCGTTTTGGATTGAACTCGCAACTTCATCGTGACGTTCGAGGGATTTTGGCCATTTTTCGAAAGAATGAACACTTTTACATTTGGAACGCTTGGATAGTCGGCGTACGAAAAATTCAGCATAACTTTTTCACACGGTGTCCGTTTTGGGCCCATAAGTACTTTTTGGAAATGTGGCGACCGTTTTGGATTGAACTCACCACTTCGTCGTGACGTACGAGGGATTTTGGCCATTTTTTGAAAGAATGGGCAATTTTATATTTGGAACGCTTGGATAGTCGGCGTACGAAGAATTGAACATAACTTTTGCACACGGTTTCCGTTTTGGGCCCATAAGTACTTTTTGGAAATGTAGCAACCGTTTTGGATTGAACTCAGAATTTCATCATGACGTTCGAGGGATTTCGGCCATTTTTCGAACGAACGAGCACTTTCGTATTTGGAAAGCTTGGATAGTTGGGGTACGAAGAATTGAGCCTAACTTTTGCACACAGTGTCCGTTTTGGGCCCATAAGTACTTTTGGGATATGTGGCGACCATTTTGGATTGAACTCACAACTTCGTTGTGACGTACGAGGGATTTCGGCCATTTTTCGAAAGAATGAGCACTTTTATATTTGGAACGCTTGGATAGTCGGCGTATGATGAATTGAGCGTAACTTTTGCACACGGTGTCCGTTTTGGGCCCATAAGTACTTTTTGGAAATGTAGCGACCGTTTTGGATTGAACTCACCACCTCGTCGTGACGTTCGAGGGATTTCGGCCATTTTTCGAAAGACTGAGCACTTTTATATTTGGAACGTTTGGATAGTCGGCGTACGAAGAATTGAACGTAACTTTTGCACACGGTGTCCGTTTTGGGTCCATAAGTACTTTTTGGAAATGTGGCGACCATTTTGGATTGAACTCACCACTTCGTCGTGACGTTCGAGGGATTACGGCCATTTTTAGAAAGACTGAGCACTTTTATATTTCGAACGCTTGGATAGTCGGCGTACGAAGAATTGAGCGTAACTTTTGCACACGGTGTCCGTTTTGGGCCCATAAGTAATTTTTGGAAATGTAGCGACCTTTTTGGATTGAACTCACCACCTCGTCGCGACGTTCGAGGGATTTCGACCATTTTTCAAACGAACGAGCACTTTCATATTTGGAACGCTTGGATAGTCGGGATACGAAGAATTGAGCCTAACTTTTGCACACAGTATCCGTTTTTGGCCCATAAGTACTTTTGGGATATGTGGCGACCGTTTTGGATTGAACTCACAACTTCATCTTGACATTCAAGGGATTTCAGCCATTTTTCGAAAAATTAGCACTTTTATATTTGGAACGCTTGGATAGTCGGCGTACGAAGAATTGAACGTAACTTTTGCACACGGTGTCCGTTTTGGACCCATAAGTACTTTTTGGAAATGTAGCGACCGTTTTGGATTGAACTCATCACTTCGTCGTGACGTACGAGGGATTTGGGCCATTTTTCGAAAGAATGAGCACTTTTGTATTTGGAACGCTTGGATAGTCGACGTACGAAGAATTGAACGTAACTTTTGCACACGGTGTCCGTTTTAGGCCCATAAGTACTTTTTGGAAATGTAGCGACCGTTTTGGATTGAACTCACCACTTCGTCCTGACGTTCGAGGGATTTCGGCCATTTTTTGAAAGAATGAGCACTTTTATATTAGGAACGCTTGGATAGTCATCGTACGAAGAATTGAACGTAACTTTTGCACACGGTGTCCGTTTTGGGCCCATAAGTTCTTTTTGGAAATGAAGCGGCCGTTTTGGATTGAACTCACCACTTCGTCGTGACGTACGAGGGATTTCGGCCATTTTTCGAAAGAATGAGCAGTTTTATATTTCGAACGCTTGGAAAGTCGACGTACGAAGAATTGAGCGTAACTTTTGCACACGGTGTCCGTTTTGGGCCCACAAGTACTTTTTGGAAATGTGGTGACCGTTTTGGATCGAACTCACCCCTTCGTCCTGACGTTCAAGGGATTTCAGCCATTTTTTGAAAGAATTAGCACTTTTATATTTGGAACACTTGGATAGTCGGCGTACGAAGAATTGAACGTAACTTTTGCACACGGTGTCCGTTTTGGGCCCATAAGTACTTTTTGGAAATGTAGCGACCGTTTTGGATTGAACTCATCACTTCGTCGTGAAGTACAAGAGATTTGGGCCATTTTTCGAAAGAATGAGCACTTTTGTATTTGGAACGCTTGGATAGTCGACGTACGAAGAATTGAACGTA
>NW_019266105.1:0-8261 GCF_002742605.1 Olea europaea var. sylvestris
ATCTTCAAAAAGTACTTATGGGCCCAAAACGGACACCATGTGCAAAACTTACCCTCAATTCTTCGTACGTCGACAATCCAAGCGTTCCAAATATGTAAGTGCTCATTATTTTGAAAAATGGCTGAAATCCCTCGTACGTTACGATGAAGTTGTGAGTTCATTCCAAAATGGTCGCTACATTTCCAAAAAGTACTTAAGGTCCCAAAATGGACACTGTGTGCAAAAGTTACGTTCAATTCTTCGTACGTCGACAATCCAAGCGTTCCAAATATGTAAGTGCTCATTCTTTCGAAAAATGGCCGAAATCCCTCGTACGTCACTACGAAGTGGTGAGTTCAATTCAAAACGGTCGCTACATTTCCAAAAAGTACTTAGGGGCCCGAAACGGACACCGTGTGCAAAAGTTACGCTCAATTCTTCGTACGCCGACAATCGAAGCGTTCCAAATATGAAAGTGCTCACTCTTTCGAAAAATGGCTGAAATCCCTCATACGTCATGCTGAAGTGGTGAGTTCAATCCATAACGGTCGCTACATTTCCAAAAAGTACTTACGGGCCCAAAACGGACACCGGGTGCAAAAGTTACGCTCAATTCTTTGTACGCCGACAATCGAAGCGTTCCAAATATGAAAGTGCTCACTCTTTTGAAAAGTGTCTGAAATCCCTCATACGTCATGCTGAAGTGGTGAGTTCAATCCATAACGGTCGCTACATTTCCAGAAAGTTCTTATGGGCCCAAAACAGACACCGTGTGCAAAAGTTACGCTCAATTCTACGTACGTCGACAATCTAAGCGTTCCAAAAATGCAAGTGCTCAGTCTTTCGAAAAATGGCCAAAATCCCTCATACGTCACGATGAAGTTGTGAATTCAATACAAAACGGTTGTTACATTTCCAAAAAGAACTTACGGGCCCGAAACGAACATCGTGTGCAAAATTTACGCTCAATTCTTCTTACGCCGACAATCCAAGCCTTCCAAATATGCAAGTGCTCACACTTTCGAAAAATAGCCAAAATCCCTCATACGTCACGACGAAGTTGTGAGTTCAATCCAAAACGGTTGCAACATTTCCAAAAAGTACTTACAGGCCCAAAACGGACACCGGGTGCAAAAGTTACGCTCAATTCTTCGTACGCCGACAATCCAAGCGTTCCAAATATGCAAGTGCTCACTCTTTCAAAAAAGGGCCGAAATCCCTAATACGTCACGACGAAGTAGTGAGTTCAATCTAAAACGGTCGCTACATTTCCAAAAAGTACTTACGGGCCCAAAACGGACACCGTGTGCAAAAGTTACGCTCAATTATTCGTACGTCGACAATCCAAGCCTTCAAAATATGCAAGTGCTCACACCTTCAAAAAATGGCCGAAATCCCTCATACGTCACGACGAAGTGGTGAGTTCAATCAGAAACGGTCGCTACATTTTCAAAAAGTACTTACGGGCCCAAAACAGACATCGTGTGCAAAGGTTACGCTAAATTCTTCGTACGCCGACAATCCAAGCGTTCCAAATATGCAAGTGCTCACTCTTTCAAAAAATGGCTGAAATCCCTCATACGTCTCGGCGAAGTGGTGAGTTCAATCCAAAACGGTCGCTACATTTTCAAAAAGTACTTAGGGTCCCGAAACGGACACCGTGTGCAAAAGTTACGCTCAATTCTTCGTACGCCGACAATCCAAGCATCTCAAATTTGCAAGTGCTCACTCTTTCAAAAAATGGCCGAAATCCCTCACACGTCACTACGAAGTGGTGAGTTCAATCCAAAACGGTCGCTACATTTCCAAAAAGGACTTACGGGCGCAAAACGGACATCCGGTGCCAAAGTTACGCTCAATTCTTCATACATCGACAATCCAAGCGTTCCAAATATCCTAGTGCTCACCCTTTCAAAAAATGGCCGAAATCCCTCACACGTCACGACGAAGTGGTGAGTTCAATCTAAAACGGCCGCTACACTTCCAAAAAGGACTTACGGGCCTAAAACGGACACCGGGTGCAAAAGTTACGCTCAATTCTTCATACGACGACAATCCAAGCGTTCCAAATATGCAAGTGCTCACTCTTTCGAAAAATGGGCTAAATCCCTCATACGTCATGACGAAGTGGTGAGTTCAATCCAAAACGGTCGCTACATTTCCAGAAAGTTCTTATGGGCCCAAAACGGACACCGTTTGCAAAAGTTACGCTCAATTCTTCGTACGTCGACAATCCAAGCGTTCTAAATATGCAAGTGCTCACACCTTCAAAAAATGCCCAAAATCCCTCATACGTCACCACGAAGTGGTGAGTTCAATCAAAAACGGTCGCTACATTTTCAAAAAGTACTTACGGGCCCAAAATAGACATCGTGCGCAAAGGTTACGCTCAATTCTTCGTACGCCGACAATCCAAGCGTTCCAAATATGCAAGTGCTCACTCTTTCGAAAAATGGCTGAAATCCCTCATACATCTTGGCGAAGTGGTGAGTTCAATCCAAAACGGTCGCTACATTTTCAAAAAGTACTTAGGGGCCCGAAACGGACACCGTGTGCAAAAGTTACGCTCAATTCTTCGTACGCCGACAATCCAAGCGTCTCAAATATTCAAGTGCTCACTCTTTTGAAAAATGGCCGAAATCCCTCACACGTCACGACGAAGTGGTGGGTTCAATCCAAAACGGCCTCTACATTTCCAAAGAGGACTTATGGGCCCAAAACGGACACCGTGTGTAAAAGTTACGCTCAATTCTTCATACGTCGACAATCCAAGCGTTCCAAATATCCTAGTGCTCACTCTTTCGAAAAATGGCCAAAATCCCTCATACGTCACGACGAAGTGGTGAGTTTGAACGGTCGCTACATTTCCAAAAAGTGCTTAGGGTCTCGAAACGGACACCGTGTGCAAAAGTTACACTCAATTCTTCGTACACCGACAATCCAAGCGTCTCAAATATGCAAGTGCTCACCCTTTCGAAAAACGGCCGAAATACCTCACACGTCATGATGAAGTGGTGAGTTCAATCCAAAACGGCCGCTACATTTCGAAAGAGGACTTACGGGCCCAAAACGGACACCGTGTGCAAAAGTTACGCTCAATTCTTCGTACGTCGACAATCCAAGCGTTCCAAATATGCAAGTGCTCACACCTTCGAAAAATGGCCGAAATCCCTCATACGTCACGATGAAGTGGTGAGTTCAATCCAAAACGGTCGATACATTTCCAAAACGGACTTACGGGCCCAAAATTGACACCGGTGGAAAAGTTACGCTCAATTCTTCGTACACCGACAATCCAAGCGTTCCAAATATTCAAGTGCTCACACCTTCGAAAAATGGCCGAAATCCCTCATACGTCACGACGAAGTGGTGAGTTCAATCCAAAACGGTCGCTACATTTCGAAAAAGTACTTACGGGCCCAAAACAAACGTCGTGTGCAAAGGTTACGCCCAATTCTTCGTACGCCCACAATCCAAGCGTTCCAAATATGCAAGTGCTCATTCTTTCAAAAATTGCCGAAATCCCTCATACGTTACGACGAAGTTGTGAGTTCAATCCAAAACGATCGCTACATCTTCAAAAAGTACTTATGGGCCCAAAACGGACACCATGTGCAAAACTTACCCTCAATTCTTCGTACGTCGACAATCTAAGCGTTCCAAATATGTAAGTGCTCATTATTTTGAAAAATGGCTGAAATCCCTCGTACGTTACGATGAAGTTGTGAGTTCAATCCAAAATGGTCGCTACATTTCCAAAAAGTGCTTAAGGTCCCAAAATGGACACTGTGTGCAAAAGTTACGTTCAATTCTTCGTACGTCGACAATCCAAGCGTTCCAAATATGTAAGTGCTCATTCTTTCGAAAAATAGCCGAAATCCCTCGTACGTCATGACGAAGTGGTGAGTTCAATCCAAAACGGTCGCTACATTTCCAAAAAGTACTTAGGGGCCCGAAACGGACACCGTGTGCAAAAGTTACGCTCAATTCTTCGTACGCCGACAATCTAAGCGTTCCAAATATGCAAGTGCTCACTCTTTCGAAAAATGGCCGAAATCCCTCACACGTCACGACGAAGTGGTGAGTTCAATCTAAAACGGCCGCTACATTTCCAAAAAGGACTTACGGGCCCAAAACGGACACCGGGCGCAAAAGTTACGCTCAATTCTTCGTACGCCGACAATCGAAGCGTTCCAAATATGCAAGTGCTCACTCTTTTGAAAAGTGTCTGAAATCCCTCATACGTCATGCCGAAGTGGTGAGTTCAATCCATAACGGTCGCTACATTCCCAGAAAGTTCTTATGGGCCCAAAACAGACACCGTGTGCAAAAGTTACGCTCAATTCTACGTACGTCGACAATCTAAGCGTTCCAAATATGCAAGTGCTCAGTCTTTCGAAAAATGGCCAAAATCTCTCATACGTCACGATGAAGTCGTGAATTCAATACAAAACGGTTGTTACATTTCCAAAAAGAACTTACGGGCCCGAAACGAACACCGTGTGCAAAAGTTACGCTCAATTCTTCGTACGCCGACAATCCAAGCCTTCCAAATATGCAAGTGCTCACACTTTCGAAAAATAGCCAAAATCCCTCATACGTCACGACGAAGTGGTGAGTTCAATCCAAAACGGTCGCTACATTTCCAAAAAGGACTTACGGGCCCAAAACGGACACCGGGTGCAAAAGTTACGCTCGATTCTTCGTACGCCGACAATCCAAGCGTTCCAAGTATGCAAGTGCTCAATCTTTCGAAAAATTGTCGAAATACCTCATACATCACGATGAATTCGTGAGTTCAATCCAAAACGGTCGCTACATTTCCAAAAAGGACTTACGGGCCCAAAACGGACACCGGGTGCAAAAGTTACGCTCGATTCTTCGTACGCCGACAATCCAAGCGTTCCAAATATGCAAGTGCTCATTCTTTCAAAAAATGGCTAAAATCCCTCATACGTCACGACGAAGTGGTGAGTTCAATCAAAAACGGTCGCTACATTTTCAAAAAGTACTTACGGGCCCAAAACAGACATCGTGTGCAAAGGTTACGCTCAATTCTTCGTACGTCGACAATCCAAGCGTTCCAAATATGCAAGTTCTCACTCTTTCAAAAAATGGCTGAAATCCCTCATATGTCTCGGTGAAGTGGTGAGTTCAATCCAAAACGGTCGCTACATTTTCAAAAAGTACTTAGGGTCCCGAAACGGACACCGTGTGCACAAGTTACGCTCAGTTCTTCGTACGCCGACAATCCAAGCGTCTCAAATTTGCAAGTGCTCACTCTTTCAAAAAATGGCCAAAATTCCTCACACGTCACTACGAAGTGGTGAGTTCAATCCAAAACGGCTGCTACATTTCCAAAAAGGACTTACGGGCCCAAAACAGACACCGGGTGCAAAAGTTACGCTCAGTTCTTCGTACGCCGATAATCCAAGCGTCTCAAATTTGAAAGTGCTCACTCTTTCAAAAAATGGCTAAAATCCCTCACACGTCACGACGAAGTGGTGAGTTCAATCCAAAACGGCCGCTACATTTCCAAAAAGGACTTACGGGCCCAAAACGGACACCGGGTGCAAAAGTTACGCTCAATTCTTCGTACGTCGACAATCCAAGCGTTCCAAATATGAAAGTGCTCACTCTTTCAAAAAATGGCTAAAACCCCTCACACGTCCCGACGAAGTGGTGAGTTCAATCCAAAACGGCCGCTACATTTCCAAAAAGAACTTACGGGCCCGAAACGGACACCGTGTGCAAAAGTTACGCTCAATTCTTCCTACGCCGACAATCCAAGCGTTCCAAATATGCAAGTACTCATTCTTTCGAAAAATGGCCAAAATCCCTCATACGTCACGACGAAGTGGTGAGTTCAATCCAAAACGGTCGCTACATTTCCAAAAAGGACTTACGAGCGCAAAATGGACATCCGGTGCAAAAGTTACGATCAATTCTTCATACATCGACAATCCAAGCGTTCCAAATATCTTAGTGCTCACTCTTTCGAAAAATGGCCGAAATCCCTCACACGTCACGACGAAGTGGTGAGTTCAATCTAAAACGGCCGCTACATTTCCAAAAAGGACTTACGGGTCTAAAACGGACACCGGGTGCAAAAGTTACGCTCAATTCTTCATACGCCGACAATCCAAGCGTTCCAAATATGCAAGTGCTCACTCTTTCGAAAAATGGCCGAAATCCCTCATACGTCATGACGAAGTGGTGAGTTCAATCCAAAACGGTCGCTACATTTCCAGAAAGTTCTTATGGGCCCAAAAATGGACACCGTTTGCAAAAGTTACGCTCAATTCTTCGTACGTCGACAATCCAAGCGTTCCAAATATGCAAGTGCTCACACCTTCGAAAAATGCCCAAAATCCCTCATACGTCACCACGAAGTGGTGAGTTCAATCAAAAATGGTCGCTACATTTTCAAAAAGTACTTACGGGCCCAAAACAGACATCGTGCGCAAAGGTTACGCTCAATTCTTCGTACGCCGACAATCCAAGCGTTCCAAATATGCAAGTGCTCACTCTTTTGAAAAATGGCCGAAATCCCTCACACGTCACGACGAAGTGGTGAGTTCAATCCAAAACGGCCGCTACATTTCCAAAGAGGACTTACGGGCCCAAAACGGACACCGTGTGCAAAAGTTACGCTCAATTTTTCGTACGTCGACAATCCAAGCGTTCCAAATATGCTAGTGCTCACTCTTTCGAAAAATGGCCAAAATCCCTCATACGTCACGACGAAGTGGTGAGTTCAATCCAAAACGGTCGCTACATTTCCAAAAAGTACTTAGGGGACCAAAACGGACACCGTGTCCAAAAGTTACGCTCAATTCTTCGTACACCGACAATCCAAGCGTTCCAAATATACAAGTGCTCACTCGTTCGAAAAATGGTAGAAATCCCTCATACGTCACGACGTAGTGGTGAGTTCAATCCAAAACGGTCGCTACATTTCCAGAAAGTTCTTATGAGCCCAAAACGGACACCGTGTGCAAAAGTTACGCTCAATTCTTCGTACGTCGACAATCCAAGCGTTCCAAATATGTAAGTGCTCACACCTTCGAAAAATGGCTGAAATCCCTCATACGTCACGACGAACTGGTGAGTTCAATCCAGAACGATTGCTACATTTCCAAAAAGTACTTATAGGCCCAAAACGAACACCATTTGCAAAAGTTACGCTCAATTCTTCCTACGCCGATAATCCAAGCGTTCCAAATATGCAAGTGCTCACTCTTTCGAAAAATGGCTGAAATCCCTCATACGTCATGACGAAGTGGTGAGTTCAATCCAAAACGGTCACTACATTTTCAAAAAGTACGTAGGGGCTCGAAACGGACATCTTGTGCAAAAGTGACGCTCAATTCTTCGAACGTCGACAATCCAAGCGTTCCAAATATGCAAGTGCTCACTCATTCAAAAAATGTTCGAAATCCCTCGTACGTCACGAAAAAGTGGCGATTTCAATCCAAAATGGTCGCTACATTTGCAAAAAGAGCTTACGGGCCCGAAACGGACACCGGGTGGAAAAGTTACGCTAAATTCTTCGCACGCCGACAATCCAAGCGTTCCAAATATTCAACTGCTCGCACCTTCGAAAAATGGCTGAAATCTCTCATACGTCACGACGAAGTGGTGAGTTAAATCCAAAACGGTCACTACATTTCAAAAAAGTACTTACAGGCCCAAAATGGACATCGTGTGCAAAAGTTACACTCAATTCTTCGTACGTCGACAATCCAAGCGTTCCAAATATGCAAGTGCTCATTCTTTCGAAAAATAGCCAAAGCCCCTCGTACGTCACGATGAAGTAGTGAGTTCAATCCAAAACAGTCGCTACATTTCCAAAAAGTACTTATGGTCCCAAAACGGACACCGTGTGCAAAAGTTACGCTCAATTCTTCGTATGCCGACAATCCAAGCGTTCCAAATATTCAAGTGATCACATCTTCGAAAAATGGTCGAAATCCCTCATACGTCATGAGGAAGTGATGAGTTCAATCCAAAACAGTCGCTACATTTTCAAAAAGTACTTATGGGCCCAAAACGGACACCGTGTGCAAACGTTACGCTCAATTCTTCGTACACCGACAATCCACGAGTTCCAACTATGAAAGTGCTCACTCTTTTGAAAAATGGCTGAAATCTCTTGTACATCACGACGAAGTTGTGAGTTCAATCCAAAACGGTCGTTACATTTCCAAAAAGGACTTACGGGCCCAAAACGGACACCGTGTGCAAAAGTTACGCTCAATTCTTCGTATGTCGACAATCAA
>NW_019266106.1:0-8259 GCF_002742605.1 Olea europaea var. sylvestris
ACTTTTCATTAGCTCGATTCCAATCGAATTAGAGTTGCATTTCGCCAAAAACGAACAAACCCGAAGTTATCATGAAATAAAAAAATTCTTTTCATTGGCTCAATTCCAATTGAATTAGACTAGACATTAGCTAAAAACGAACAAACCCGAAGTTATCATGAAATCAAAAACCGCACTTCATTGGCTCAATTCCAATCGAATTAGACTAGCAATTCGGCGAAAATGATCAAACTCGAAGTTATCATGAATTAAGAACCACTTTTCATTGGCTCGATTCCAATCGAATTAGACTAGCAATTTTCGAAAACGATAAAATCTGAAGTTATCATGAAATGAACAAGACTTTTCATTGGCTCGATTCCAATCGAATTAGGCTAGCATTTCGCCAAAAACGAACAAACCCGAAGTTATCATGAAATCAAAAACCACTTTTCATTGGCTCGATTCCAATCGAATTAGACTAGCAATTTGCCGAATACGATCAAACCAGAAGTTATCATGAAATTGAAAACCACTTTTCATTTGCTCGATTCCAATTGAATTAGACTAGTAATTTACCGAAAACAATCAAACCCGAAGTTATCATGAAGTCAAAAACCTCTTTTCGTTGGCTCGATGCCAATCGAATTAGACTAGCAATTTTTCGAAAACAATCAAACCCGAAGTTATCATGGAATCGAAAGACACTTTTCATTGGCTCGAATCCAATCGAATTAGACTAGCAATTCGCCGAAAATGATCAAACTTGAAGTAATCATGAAATCAAAAACCACTTTTCATTGGCTTAATTCCAATTGAATTAGACTTGTGATTAGTCGAAAACGAACAAACTCGAAGTTATCACGAAATCAAAAACCACTTTTCATTAGCTCGATTCCAAACGAATTAGAGTAGCAATTCGCCAAAAATGATCAAACCCGAAGTTAAATCAAGAGCCACTTTTAATTGGCTCGATTCTAATCGAATTAGAGTATCAATTTTCAAAAATGAAAAAATTTGAAGTTGTCATGAAATCAAAACCACTTTTCATTGGCTCGATTCCAATCGAATTAGACCAGAAATTCGTCGAAAACGATCAAACCCAATGTTATCATGAATCAAAAACTACTTTTCATTGGCTCGATTCCAATCGAATTAGACTAGCAATTTGCCGAAAACGATCAAACCCGAAGTTATCATCAAATCGAAAACCACTTTTCATTTGCTCGATTCCAATCAATTCAGACTAGCAATTCGCCGAAAACAATCAAACCTGAAGTTATCATGAAGTCGAAAACCAATTTTCGTTGGCTCGATGCAATTCGAATTAGACTAGCAATTTTTCGAAAACAATCAAACCCGAAGTTATCATGAAATCGAAAGACGCCTTTCATTGGCTCGGATCCAAACGAATTAGACTAGCAATTCGCCAAAAACAAACAAACCCGAAGTAATCATGAAATCGAAAGCCACTTTTCATTGGCTTGATTCCAATCGAATTAGACTTGCAATTAGCCGAAAATGAACAAACTCGACTCAAACTGGTGTCTATTGGGAAACAAACCCAAGACCTGACCACTGAACTATCCCTCAGGGTTCAGAGAAGCATACAAATAAAACATTAGCCTCAGTGTAAAAGATAAAAAATTAATTAAAAAAGAGTTGCAAGTTTGGAACCTACTAGTAGGCATGGGGAAAGTAATGATTATCTACTTACCCTTGCATAGAAATTCAAAGAAGAATAAGGATCGAAGTGTGTATAATGGAAATCTTAGTACCTCCGTTATGCCTTTTGTGATGAGTATTCAGAGAATCCTATGTAGCAAGTGAACCTGGTCTCATACTCCGCTTCACTTTTTCCAAGAGGCAGTGCACCTATATGGGAAGTCAAATAGGCTAGGGTTGGACAAAACTCTAGAACCAAATTGGATCAAACCGAACTAAATCGAATTAAGCTATTCTTCTTAAATTAAATATTCGAAAGGAACTGAATTCCAAAAGTTTCATAATTAAATTTTAGACCCAATGATTTCACTTACTAAATACCCGAAAACTTTGGTTCGGTTAGTTCTCTTTAAAATCAAAATCAAATCAAATATATCTAACCTACATTTAACAAAGTCTACCCCATATAGAACTAAAACCTTATGATGGGAGAGGTTGAAAAGGGGGTTTAGCAGTAGATCTTTCATAAAATCCTCAATAAAGTGATTGATGTGTTGTCGCCATCCCATCCAGCCAATCGGGTCATGTCTAAACTTTTTTTTGCCAATATGAGCAACAAAAATGGTAGGTATTAACATTAAGTGCTTATGATTGATTAACACACTTGACAAGAGGCTTCGGCCATGCAAATGAGGCCACGTATTCTTTTCATCATATGATCTGCATTCACTCTATTTTATTATAAAAGCTCACACAATATGCCATCCAAAAGATAATTTAAGTCTAAACTCTCAAACTATAATTTTGCAATCCTTATTGTTATTATCACAAATTTCCCCAAAGTCGACCTCCCTTTTATATTGGAGGCTCGCGTCTATAGCACTCCACGCCTAGCATTTCGCTAAAAATGAACGAACCGGAAGTTATCATGAAATCGAAAGCCACTTTTCATTGGTTCGATTCCAATCGAATTAGACTAGTAATTTGCCAAAAACGAACAAACCCGAAGTCATCATGAAATCAAAACCACTTTTCCTTGGCTAGATACCAAACGAATTAGACTAGCAATTTGCCGAAAATGACCAAACCCAAAGTTATCATGAAATCGAAAAACACTTTTCATTGGCTCGATTCTAATCGAATTAGACTAGCAATTTGCCGATAACTACCAAACCCGAAGTTATCATGAAATCGAAAAACACTTATCATTAACATAATTCCACTCGAATTAGACTAGCAATTAGCCAAAAACGAACTAACCCGATGTTATCATGAAATCAAAATCTACTTTTCATTGACTCGATTCCAATCGAATTAGACTAGTAATTTGCCGAAAACGAACAAACCTGAAGTTATCGTGAAATCGAAAAACACTTTTCATTGGCTCCATTCCAATCGAATGAGACTAGCAATTTGCCAAAAATGATATAACCCGAAGTTATCATGAAATAGAAAAACACTTTTCATTCCCACGATTCCAATCGAATTAGACTAGCAATTGGCCAAAAACGAAAAAACCCGAAGCTATCATGAAATCAAAAATGACTTTTCATTGGCTCGATTCCAATCGAATTAGACTAGCAATTCGCTAAAAATGAACAAACCCGAAGTTATCATGAAATCAAAAACTACTTTCCATTGGCTCGATTCCAATCGAATTAGACTACCATTTCGCCAAAAATGAACAAACCCGAAGTTATCATGAAATCAAAAGACACTTTTCATTGGCTCGATTCTAATCAAATTGGACTAGCAATTGCCGAAAATGAACAAACCCGAAGTTATCATGAAATCAAAAACTAAATTTCATTGGCTTGATTCCAATCGAATTAGACTAGTAATTCACCGAAAATGATCAGACTCGAAGTTATCTTGAAAACAAAAACCACTTTTCATTGGCGCGATTCCAATAGAATTAGACTACCAGTTAGCCGAAAATGAACAAACCCAAAGATATCAAGAAATCAAAAACCACTTTTCATTGGCTCGATTCCAGTCGAATTAGATTAGGAATTCGCCGAAAATGATCAAACCTGAAGTTATCATGAAATCAAAAACTACTTTTCACTGGCTTGATTCCAATAGAATTAGACTAGCAATTTTCGAAAACGATCAAATCCGAAGTTATCATGAAATCAAAAAGCACTTTTCATTGGCACAATTCCAGTCGAATTAGACTAGCAATTTGCCAAAAATGAACAAACTCGAACTTATCATGAAATTAAAAACTACATTTCATTGGCTCGATTCCAATCGAATTAGGCTAGCATTTCGCCAAAAACGAACAAACCCGAAGTTATCATGAAATCAAAAACCACTTTTCATTGGCTCGATTCCAATCGAATTAGACTAGCAATTAGCTGAAAACGATCAAACCCGAAGTTATCATGAAATTGAAAACCACTTTTCATTTGCTCGATTCCAATCGAATTAGACTAGTAATTTACCGAAAACAATCAAACCCGAAGTTATCATGAAGTCAAAAACCTCTTTTCGTTGGCTCGATGCCAATCGAATTAGACTAGCAATTTTTCGAAAACAATCAAACCCGAAGTTATCATGGAATCGAAAGACACTTTTCATTGGCTCGAACCCAATCGAATTAGATTAACAATTCGCCGAAACTTATCAAACTTGAAGTAATCATGAAATCAAAAACCACTTTTCATTGGCTTAATTCCAATTGAATTAGACCTGTGATTAGTCGAAAACGAACAAACTTGAAGTTATCACGAAATCAAAAACCACTTTTCATTAGCTCGATTCCAAACGAATTAGAGTAGCAATTCGCCAAAAATGATCAAACCCGAAGTTAAATCAAGAACCACTTTTAATTGGCTCGATTCTAATCGAATTAGAGTATCAATTTTCAAAAATGAAAAAATTTGAAGTTGTGATGAAATCAAAACCACTTTTCATTGGCTCAATTCCAATCGAATTAGACCAGAAATTTGCCGAAAACGATCAAACCCAATGTTATCATGAATCAAAAACTACTTTTCATTGGCTCGATTCCAATCGAATTAGACTAGCAATTTCCCGAAAATGATCAAACCCGAAGTTATCATGAAATCGAAAACCACTTTTTATTTGCTCGATTCCAATCAATTCAGACTAGCAATTCGTCGAAAACAATCAAACCTGAAGTTATCATGAAGTCGAAAACAAGTTTTCGTTGGCTCGATGCAAATCGAATTAGACTAGCAATTTTTCGAAAACAATCAAACCCGAAGTTATCATGAAATCGAAAGACGCTTTTCATTGGCTCGAATCCAAACGAATTAGACTAGCAATTCGCCAAAAACAAACAAACCCGAAGTAATGATGAAATCGAAAGCCACTTTTCATTGGCTTGATTCCAATCGAATTAGACTTGCAATTAGCCGAAAACGAACAAACTCGACTCGAACTGGTGTCTATTGGGAAACAAACCCAAGACCTGACCACTGAACTATCCCTCAGGGTTCAGAGAAGCATACAAATAAAACATTAGCCTCAGTGCAAAAGATAAAAAATTAATTAAAAAAGAGTTGCAAGTTTGGAACCTACTAGTAGGCATGGGGAAAGTAATGATTATCTACTTACCCTTGCATAGAAATTCAAAGAAGAATAAGGATCGAAGTGTGTATAATGGAAATCTTAGTACCTCCGTTATGCCTTTTGTGACGAGTATTCAGAGAATCCTATGTAGCAAGTGAACCTGGTCTCATACTCCGCTTCACTTTGTCCAAGAGGCAGTACACCTATATGGGAAGTCAAATAGGCTAGGGTTGGACAAAACTCTAGAACCAAATTGGATCAAACCGAACTAAATCGAATTAAGCTATTCTTCTTAAATTAAATATTCGAAAGGAACTGAATTCCAAAAGTTTCATAATTAAATTTTAGACCCAATGATTTCACTTACTAAATACCCGAAAACTTTGGTTCGGTTAGTTCTCTTTAAAATCAAAATCAAATCAAATATATCTAACCTACATTTAACAAAGTCTACCCCATATAGAACTAAAACCTTATGATGGGAGAGGTTGAAAAGGGGGTTTAGCAGTAGATCTTTCATAAAATCCTCAATAAAGTGATTGATGTGTTGTCGCCATCCCATCCAGCCAATCGGGTCATGTCTAAACTTTTTTTTGCCAATATGAGCAACAAAAATGGTAGGTATTAACATTAAGTGCTTATGATTGATTAACACACTTGACAAGAGGCTTCGGCCATGCAAATGAGGCCACGTATTCTTTTCATCATATGATCTGCATTCACTCTATTTTATTATAAAAGCTCACACAATATGCCATCCAAAAGATAATTTAAGTCTAAACTCTCAAACTATAATTTTGCAATCCTTATTGTTATTATCACAAATTTCCCCAAAGTCGACCTCCCTTTTATATTGGAGGCTCGCGTCTATAGCACTCCACGCCTAGCATTTCGCTAAAAATGAACGAACCGGAAGTTATCATGAAATCGAAAGCTACTTTTCATTGGTTCGATTCCAATCGAATTAGATTAGTAATTTGCCAAAAACGAACAAACCCGAAGTCATCATGAAATCAAAACCACTTTTCCTTGGCTAGATACCAAACGAATTAGACTAGCAATTTGCCGAAAATGACCAAACCCAAAGTTATCATGAAATCGAAAAACACTTTTCATTGGCTCGATTCTAATCGAATTAGACTAGCAATTTGCTGATAACGACCAAACCCGAAGTTATCATGAAATCGAAAAACACTTATCATTAGCATAATTCCACTCGAATTAGACTAGCAATTAGCCAAAAACGAACTAACCCGATGTTATCATGAAATCAAAAACTACTTTTCATTCACTCGATTCCAATCGAATTAGACTAGTAATTTGCCGAAAACGAACAAACGTTCCAACCAAATTAGACTAGCAATTTGCCGAAAACGAACAAATCCGAAGTTATCATGAAATCGAAAAACACTTTAGTTGGCTCGATTCCAATAGAATTAGACTAGAAATTCGCCGAAAAAAAACTAAATCGAAGTTATCATGAAATCAAAAATCACTTTTCATTGGCTCGATTCCAATCGAATTAGACAGCAATTCGCAAAAAGCGAACAAACCCGAAGTTGACATGAAATCAAAAACTACTTTCCATTGGCTCGATTCCAATCGAATTGGACTAGCATTTCGTCAAAAACGAACAAACCTGAAGTTATCATGAAATCAAAAACCACTTTTCGTTTGCTCCATTCCAATCGAATTAGACTAGCAATTCGCCAAAAACGAAGAAACCCGAAGTTATCATTAAATTGAAACCATTTTTCATTGGCTCGATTCAAATCGACTAAGACAAGCAATTCGCCTAAAACGAACAAACCCGAAGTTATAATGAAATCGTAAACCACTTTTCATTGGTTCGATTCCAATCAAATTAGACTAGCAATTCGCCGAAAATGAACGAACCCAAAGTTATCATGAAATTGAAAAACACTTTTCATTGGCTCAATTCCGATAGAATTAGAATAGTAATTCGCCGAAAGTAAACAAACCCGTAGTTATCAAGAAATCAAAAACCACTTTTCATTAGGTCGATTCCAATCGAATTAGACTAGCAAGTCGCCAAAAATGAACAAACCCGAAGTTATCATGAAATTGAAAACCACCTTTCATTGGCTCGATTCCAATCGAATTAGACTAGTAATTTGTCGAAAATGAACAAACCCAAAGTTATCATGAAATCGAAAAACACTTTTCATTGGCTCGATTCCAATAGAATTAGACTAGCAATTCGCCGAGAACAAACAAACCCGAAGTTATCATGAAATCGAAAACCATTTTTCATTGGTTCGATTCCAATCGAATTAGACTAGCAATTCGCCAAAAACAAACAAACCCGAAGTAATCATGAAACCGAAAGCCTCTTTTCATTGGTTCGATTCCAATCGACTTAGACTAGTAATTCGCCAAAAATGAACAAACCCGAAGTTATCATGAAATCAAAACCACTTTTCATTGGCTCGATTCCAAACGAATTAGACTAGTAATTTGCCAAAAACAAACAAACCCGAAGTTATCATGAAATCGAAAAACACTTTTCATTGGCTCGATTCCAATTGAATTGTAGCAATTTGCCAAAAACGATCAAACCCGAAGTTATCATGAAATAGAAAAACACTTTTCATTGGCACGATTCCAATCGAATTAGACTAGCAATTAGCCAAAAATGAACAAACCCGAAGTTATCAAGAAATCAAAAACCACTTTTTATTGGCTCGATTCCAGTCGAATTAGACTAGCAATTCGCCAAAAATGAACAAACCCGAAATTATCATGAAATCAGTAACTACTTTCCATTGGCTCGATTCCAATCGAGTTAGACTTCCATTTCGCCAAAAATGAACAAACCCGAAGTTATCATGAAATAAAAAACCACTTTTCATTGGCTCGATGCCAATCGAATTAGACTAGCAATTTGCCGAAAACTATCAAACCCAATGTTATCATGAAATCGAAAATCACTTTTCATTGGCTTGATTCCAATCGAATTAGACTAGTAATTTTTTGAAAACAATCAAACCTGAAGTTATCAAGAAATCAAAAGCCACTTTTCATTGTCTCGATTCCAATCGAATTGGACTAGCA
>NW_019266107.1:0-1331 GCF_002742605.1 Olea europaea var. sylvestris
TAGATTCTCTATCCATGTACAGAGTCCTTTCCCACAAGCATGCCGTTTTCATCCTCCGCACCCGCCACCAAAGAATTAAGGCAGCCCCAACCGGAATTGTTCACCGGCAAACAATAGTTTGTTTTTCTTAATACTAAAAAGGAAAAAGACAGAAAAAAAATAAAAATTCGAAGAATACCTTGGGCACCTTCTTTTAATTTAATGAAGCTCTCTCCAAATTTGAACTATTTGGCAAGTCGTGAGTTAAAATTTGAACACTAATTATGTATTATGATTGCTATATGTATTATAGGTTCTATCTATTCTCTATTTATAGAGATGGATTCGTTCAAATCCTTGTACAACAATAATTCCATGCTAAAATAGGAGTTTAATAAAAATCAAATAGTAGTTTTAATTAAAGTCCAAATCCAATTAGTTTACAATAATTACATGTGTAGTCCTAGAACTTCAGTTTTAATTACAATTGAACTCAGATTTTAATCGTTCAACGAAATATTTAAGTAATCACTCTACCCATTTTCAAGTTGACGGTTCTTGACACGAATTCATGTCTCTACTTCACTCATTCTCAACTCATCGAGATACTTAACCAATTAAATTGATCTCACACATCGATGAATCAAACAATCATTAAAATCATGAAAAGATATAAATAACCCTGTTAAAGGATTTAAACGAAATATACAAGGATCAAATGAAATTTAATTCTCTGCACGGTTATGTTATAGAATTAAACTCGATACATAGTCTGTTCAATACACTCTAAATGTAATAATGTCACCTTTAATTATTTTTGTGATAGGGACAAATCACATACTTGAATTGTGAATTGATCAACTCTGCAAACTTTCGATCCAAGGTGTCAACCCTTATACATTGGTTATAAATAAATTATTTATTATCAAAGTATAAGTGGTGTCACATTGTACTTCTTAACGCAAGTATTGAACTTATATTACGACAAGTGATTATATGCACTTTAATTCACATCCTCAATAATAAATAAATAAAACCACAATTTACTTATTACAAATTATTTTTTTATTATAGTAAAATATTCTATATGAGCACACAATCCAACATAACCTAGAGCCCAGCCCACACAATGACCCAAATTTCGCAGCCAAATGTAGCCCAATTTAATGTGACCCAATTTTACCACTAAGCCCAACCCAAAGCAATTCCTAACCTATACCCGATCCAAAGCAAAGTCAATTTTAAAATAATCGAAAACTAAACCACTCCGATCAAAACCAAAGGTTTCAAAATTGTGGTTCTGAATTGGTTGGGCCGGATGACAATTTTTTGGTAATCAGCGCAAAAAAAAA
>NW_019266107.1:3746-24620 GCF_002742605.1 Olea europaea var. sylvestris
AATTTTAAGGACCTGGGGACAATTTACTAATGCAACATACGACATTTCAAGGATTTCACTCCAATGTTATACCGGAAGGTTGGACAACATTTTTAGAGGCCTCAATTCATCAAATTAATAACACTTCTTAGAGATCCATTCATATCATTAAATTTCATTTTTCTTTAGATCAAATTAAAGAGAAGGTTCAAGCAATTATTTATGATCAAAACTCGAACATTTTTTATTTTCCTGGAATTGAAGATTGAAAAGTTCATTCAATTTTCCAGTTCTTGGAACAAATGGGGGATTTCTTGGTGAATTTTTTGTGTGATGATTCCTTCGCCATGTTTTGTGACTAGATTATTTGTTAAGATAACGACCTAGCTAATTAACTTCTACTGATGTTTTAATTCATTATTTTGAGTTGTTGTTTTATAATTTGTATATAAATTACTGAATATAAAGCCATATAAAAACAAATCACTTGTGCAAAAGTATCTTAATTTGATTCTGAAAGGTCGAAAAGAATAAAATCTTGCACGTAAAAATTCTCATATTATTATTTTGTACTTTTTCCTCTTCTTCTTTTCTCTTTGTGTCATGACTTTCTTTATTTTATATGGTGAAATAATGAAAATTCCTATAGTATTTATTATTGAAATTCTCAATTGGGTATATATGCAACTAAAATTGAAAAACTGTGTACTAAGAAATTTGGATAAGAATTGATTTAAACATGCTTATACATTTCATAAAATGAAGCAAGATGACTCATAATCATATAAAAATATAACATTACATTTTATACATGGGATCAATTGGAAAGTGGTCGAATAGTGATCGTCGCATGCCAGAGATTCTTCATCTCATTACATGTTTAAGACTTTAAAATTTTTACATTGTCCTTAAATTTCTAATATTTATGAAAAATGCTTCATTTTTAATTTTTAGAAATTTCCTAAAATAAGATTTTCTCAAAATAGAAGTTTAAAATATTATTTTTCGTCTTGTTGATTTGAATAACATACAACCAAAAGGCTTCCAGATGAGGGGGGGTCACAAGTGGATTGCTTAAATTCCAAGTTCTTTTCAAACAATTTAAGTCTTTTTGACAAAACCTTTCAATCTTGTAAATATGCAAATCAAGAGACTCAAACAATAAATGTAAATTAGAGATCTCTTAATATATATTTTTCTAATTGGCAAATTCCTATTAAAACTCTTTTATCTGAAACTAAGAAAAAAAGCCTACAGAAAGGTAGATCTGGGCTCTGATACTATACTGTAACACCCCAAATCTTCATAGATCTTAAAGTGTTACCAAAAATTCACTTTTCTTTGTATAAAAGGCGAAACGATAAAAAATTATTTATTTAATAAAAATATTGCATATCCACGAATTTAAACTAAACAATTAAAATTGTATTTTTTGAAATAAACATATCCAACTACTATTTAAATAAACAAGTTCTTGAACATGAATGAAACTAATTAATCAATTAAGGATGGAAACCTGATAATTTTATAACTTCGAATTCTCTTGACAATCTACATTACCATCCTGCCACAGTTCTAATCAATCCGAACTATCCTAAAAAATTATTATAAGAGTGAGTATTTAAAAATATATTGGAAGATATGTTCAATTTCCATAGACAATTATATAACAATAAAATAGACACTTTGTACTACATTTCTTATAGAGTATATCAACGACCAAGCGAGAAACCCATCAGTAGTATTTTAAATTTTCGAAAGATTTCACATTTCGTTATAAAAAAAACCCATAGAGTTCATATTTTGTTAGATCGAACTCGAAGGCCGACTGACTTTTTTGTATTTTGGTCAATCATTTCTATTTTGACAGTATTTGACAGACTACAGTTTAGGATCTTCATTTTGCATAATATCAAGAGTCACGTTAAATGTGAAAATATTGTATATAACAATATTATTTCGTTCCCATTATTTAAGAGATAACATATAATTTATTGAAATTTCATTATTTTTCAGACACTTATAGTTCTTCAGAAACCATATTTTCAGTATTCCATTGATCAATCATTTCTAATGTTATTTCTTCCAAAGCTTTTGGTTGGTTTTTCTCTTGTATTTTTCTTTTTCGAGGTAAAGAATCTTTTGAACCAACTAATCGACCACACTTCAGGTGTATTTGAGATTTATTTGTTACAGCAAATTGTTCTACATGGACATTAATTTTTGTTGAAATATATGACTTTGTTACTTTTTTGTATCAAAAAATGCATCTGGTAATTGATTTGCATCTCCTTGCAAATAAATGATTTTTTCAACATCTTCTTTACATTGATTGCTGTGGGAATCAAAATGGGATAGAGTTGTTTCATTCCAAGAAATTTTATCTTATTTTTTAGGATGTAGTTTTCCCCTCTCAAAGTTGAGAAAGTCATTTCATCGAAACGACAATTTGTAAAATGTGTATTAAATAAATTACCCATTAAAGGTTCAAAATACTTAATAATAGATTGTGAATCAAAACACATATAAATTTCAAGTCTTCGTTGTGGACCTATTTTAGTACGTTGTGAGTGTGAAATAGGGACTTTGATAGCACAATCAAAAATTCGCAGGTGAGAAATATTATGTTTATGATCAAATGTCAATTGCAAAGAAAAATATTGATAATAGACATTTGATCTAAAATGAACCAATAATGTAGCATGTTATATGGCATGACCCTAAACAGAAGCTGGAAGTTTTGATTTCATAAGTAGTGGTCTAGAAATAAGTAGTTGACTTTTAATAAATGACTCTGTTAAACCATTTTGTGTATGGACATGCGCAACTGAATGTTCAATAACAATCCTAATTGACAAACAGCCCTTGTTTGAGCTCCATTTTTGTCAAAAATGAATTTTTGAATAGTGTATTGATGAAAAATGTGTGGTTAAAAAATAAGAAAATATTTTAAATTTGCGTGTAATATTATTTTATTGAAAAATGTGTTGTTGAAATGAGGTCAAAACACTATTCAAGAATTCTTTTTTTTTTTTTTTCAAAAAAGGGGCTGAAACAAGGGCACAATAATTATATAATTCTTGTAATCTAAATTCACAAGTATTATCAAGACAAATAGTCTTGATCGTATAATCGAGGAATTGCGCTCATAAATTTATGATTTGAGCAAGTAGTCTAATAAAAACTACATTTCTAGTGAAAAGTGTGCAAACATGTGACCATTTAGTAGAAAAATTAATTAGTACCATAAAATAACGAAACGGTCCACATAGTGGGTGTATTGGCTCACATATATCTCCATGAATTATTTTTAAGAAAGTTGAAAATTCAATATTGACCTTTGTAGACGAATGTCTAATATAGATAGCAATTGGGTAAAAGAATTTTTTGGTTCTTTAAATGATGTCCATGTAAGTTGTTTATTATTCGACGCATCATTATAGCTTCTAGATATCCAAATCGATCATGTCAAAATATAAAACTTTTTGGATCAATGAACTTTAAGTTCATGACATTATTTAATTCAAAAAATTTCATAAATATATAATACATATCAGATGGGAGTGTATGAACTTCTTTTATCTATTTTTTGCTAGATAAAAAAGAATTTTTGCAAAGATATTCAACATATTTTCTTGCATCATTTCAATGTGATATCCATTACAGCGAATATCTTTAAAACTAAGCAAATTTCTTTTGATTTACTAGAATAATGTGCATCGTCAATATATAATTTTGTATTATTTGATAAAATAATGCAAGATCTTCGAAAACTTTCAACGATATTCGATGTACTTGATATCGTATTAACGTTTTTTTGTACTAAGTTCAAAAAATAATATTTGCCTTGAAGAATAGTATGTGCAACTGCACTATAAATTAAACGGGTGTCTTGACAATCCATTATAAATCTATAAATATAACAAAATAGATATATTTTTAAAAAACTTGAATTTAAATTTAAAATTCAATATTATGAAATTAACGATACATAATAAAGTTTCAATTATTATTATTATTATTATTATTATTATTATTATTATTATTATTATGTTTGTTTGCGAAATGTAAAATTATATTTCAAACTAAATTTCTAAAATAAATGGAAATGCTAAAAATATAGAAAATAAACTAATTTATATATTTCATTACACCACCCAATATCAAATAGTCAATATTTCTATTTGGATTAACAAAGAGATTAGAGACATCCTAATGAGTCACATCTATGAGATCATCATAATTAGCAAAATTTGTCTCCACTTTTCCCATTTCCTTAATTGATTTTTTGCAGAGATCCATAAGACATTTTGTCGTACCACAGGTACGTGCCCAACACCATTTTATTCCACATCTAAAGCAACTTTTTTCGTTTTTTCGTTTCTTTTGGTTGAGCTACTTTCGTGTTCTTTGTACCTTTTGAAATTTTTGCATTATTGTTAATAACTTTGTTGATTATTTCATCCATGGTGCATGCGTCCATGTCCAAATTCTTGTCCACATCCACATCCTTGTCATGATATTACATTTGCTTCAGGCAATGGTACAAAATCAGTTGGACGTAACCCATAATTTTTCATCAGCTGATCATCATTCTATTCAGTAATAAGCAAGCAAGATATAAGTTCTAAATACTTTTTGAAATCATGCCCATGATATTGCTGTTGTAGAAATGCATTCGATGCGTGAAAGGTGGAAAATGTTTTCTCCAGCATACCTTCATCTATGATTTTTTCTTCACACAAAGTCAATTTTGAACAAATTTTGAACAATTCAGAATTGTACTCGCTAATTGTTTTAAAATCTTGCAAACGAAGGTGGATCCACTCATAACAAGCTTTGGAGAGGACTATAGTTCTGTGATAATCAAATCTTTCAATTAATTTTTTCCAATGTACCTATGGATCTTTTTCAATGAGATATTCAATTTTCAATCCATCATGAAAATTATGACGAAAGAAGATAAGTGTTTTTGCACGGTCCTAGGGGATTCTTTGTTTCCTTCTTTGATTGTTTCTCTTAAATCTTTTGAGGCAAAATGGATATAAGCATCGAGTACCCATGACAGAAAACTTTTGTCAAATATGTCAAGTGTAGCAAACTCAAGTTTTGTGATATTTGTCATTTGATTAACTACATAGTAAAGTAAAAGAAAATACAATTAGTCTTGAAAAATATGATTAAATATCACATAATAGTTAATCAAGTAGTCAATATCAACATGATATAAGTTACATGTTTTCTTTTCGGGATAACCACTAATTTAAAATAATATGTTTTTCGAAACATGTGCTACTTCGCGAGTACATTTTATTTTACTATTGCTTTTTCAAAAGTAATATGTCAATATTCTTTTGGAATATTAAAAAATATAACACTTCAAGAGCAAAAATATTCTTCCAAAATATTAAAAATATATAGTTCATGCTCTTCAGAAGCAACTAATACTCTTCTAGATTATTTATTATAATGTTGTGTTACTTCAGGAGCAACAACAAATTATTTATAACATATATATTAACAATTATCTTCTGGAATGTTAATTATGATGTCGTGCTACTCCAGAAACAACAACATGATAAATTATTAATTTAAAAACAGAATCTTTAATAATTATCAAATGCTTGTATTTTACAAACCCTCGTATGAATTGAATAAATTCATTAATTAACCATGAAAATTGAACATGAACGTGAATAAGTAAAACCTATATTAACGGACATGCAACAAAATTTAATGGAGATAAATGCAAATGAATATGCCATCATGAAAATTGATTGCAGAATTGATTATAATTTGTAATTTGTGTAATTTATCCTACAGGTCAGCCTGAAATATGAAAATTGATAACTTGTAGTGTAATCATGGATATTCTAGGGATGATAACCTGTAGGGTAATCTTGAATATTCTAGGAGTTGATGATACCTTTTGCATGATTACAAACATGAAAATAAGATTAGCTGAAAGTGATGAATATGGTTTGAAAGCAAACCCTTTGCATGCTGTGAAAAAATATTGCTACATTCTCAAGAGAAATCATGCTTATAATATGTTATAAAATAGAAAAAAAAAGAAGAAAAAAAAAAGAAGAGAATGTAAGGGTCAAAACTTAAATGTGTATTTTACTAAGAATCATGGCCCGTATTTATAGGGTCTCAAATAAGAATTTACAATTTGAATGAAATAGGCTCTTTGAACTTAATAAGACTTATTTATATATCATGATAATAGAATCATCAATAATTATCTCATTATTTTACAACAAAAAAAATAGAATCGTGCATGTAAAAATCCTCATATTATTTTTCTATATTTTTTCCTCCTCTTCTTCTTCTCTCTCTACCATGGCTTTCTTTTATTTTCTATAGTGAAATAATGGGAATTCTTGCCGAATTTATAGTTAAAATTCTTAATTAAGTTTATATGCAACTAGAATTGAAAATCTGTTTACTACAAAGGATTTGGATAAGAATTAATTTTAAATAATATAATTATGATTACTATTAAACTTCATCAAATTAAGATAACAACTAAACTCTATCTGAATCACAAAAAAATTACCTATTATCAAAATCAAATTAAATTTTCAATTAACATTTTGATGCAATATTAGAAGGAATATTATTATGTTTATCTTCCAATTTTAATTCTTATTTTAGAAAGCATAATTAGGTTTAATTTAGTTGATTTTATTAGATATTTTCCTTCTTGGGATATAATATTTCAAACCCTGTATAAAGGGCTCTTTTGCACTATAATAAAAGAACTTTTGAATGAATGAAATAAATCGATTTCTCTCCACAATTTCTATCTTCCTCTTCCCATCTTCTTCTATCTTTTTCCCTCTACTTTCTCTTGCTCCTTCTCCTTTCCCCATTCATCTATAATTCTCACTTAACATCCGGCATCAGTTGGTATCAGAGCAATATTAGAAAGAATATTATTATATTTAGCTTCCAATTTTAATTCATATTTTAGGACATATAATTAGGTCTGATTTAATTGCTTTTATTAAATATTCTCCTTCTTAAGATAAAATATTTCAAACCAATAATAAATGGCTCTTTCGCATTGTAATAAAAGAACGTTGAATAAATAATAATAATTGATATTTTCTTCCCCAATTTCTCTCTTCCTTTCCCTCTCTCTTCTTTGACTTCTCCCTCGTATATCCTCTTCTCCTCCATTTCCCTTTCTCCTACAATTTTTCTATTGCATATGGCATTAATTGGTATCAAAGCTCACTTCATTTCCTTTGACCTATTCCGCTACCTTTAACCACATAACCCGCTCAAGTTCCAAACCATATATACATTCCATACACTATCACCAGCCCTATGCCTGAAGAAAAGTCTTCAAATCGCCCAAAATTCAACCTTGATTAGCAACAAAAAAAGAGTAAGAAGTACGAGCAAAATAAGAAAATGTCGCTATTGCTCTTATTTCTATTTAGTGCTATACTTCAATATTAAACCAAACCCCCCACACACAATACAAATATAATACAGGCCGTTAGGCCCATTATCTGTTGGAGAAAATTCACCGGATTGGAGTGGAGATCACAAAATATAAATCGAAAACGCCAATAACAAGATAATCTCGAACTTGTATTAATGAATGGCTTGAATACGATATCGTTGTCCTCAAACGATATTTACCCATTCTCCTATGAATTTGAAATGTTTCGAAAGTTGTTGGCAAATGGTTTGCAGGATTATACAAGCCTTGCAATGATTTAAACACCAAAGTACAAGTACAAATCCTAAAAAACTTGAAGAACGCAAAGAATGAATATGAATATGGCTTTTAAAGACTTTGATCTTTGATTTTTCAAAGTAATATGGAACCTTGATATTTTGTAATGTGTTTGCCTTCAACATGGATCCAATATATATAGGCATACACCACATTCACGAAATAGTATCAAACTTTAAGTCAAAAGTCACCAATTTTGAATTTACAATGGGAGAAAACGGCCTCCAACGGCAAAAATAATTGCACCATGCGACCGCATGGTACAAACCCATGCGGTTGCATGGTTGGTCTCGGCATTAGGCCATGCAGTCGCATGGACCCTTTTTTTAATTGTTGTTGTTAGTTTTGAACAACATTATCATATCAATCACCCACTTTTTTTAATTGTTGTTGTTGGCTTGACTATCACACATGATAAGTATTAAAGAAATATTCTTCGATCCCAAAGGTATCTCATAAAAGAGATCCTTAAGCCACTCAACTTCTTTCCTGATATCCGATAGGGTTACAAATTCTGATTCCATAGTCGAGTGTGTTATGCATGTTTGTTTCTTTGATTTCCAAGAAACAACACCTCCTTCTAGAGTGAACACCCAACCTGAGGTAGATTTACTTTCACCCGTGCTAGATATCCAACTAGCATCGGTGAATCCTTCCAATATTTTCGGGAATTTAGTATATTGCAGGCCTAAGTTCTTGGTTTTCTTTAAGTACCCAAGAACTCTCCCAATAGCCCTCCAATGATTTTTGGTTGGATTGCTAGTAAATCTACTATGTTTACTAATAGCATATCCGGTCTTGTGTACTGAACTGCATACATAAGACTTCCAATAGCACTACTTTATTCCAACTGAGCAATCGCCCTTCCATCATTCTTTACAAGTTTTGAACTTGAATCAACAGGGTACTATATTCTTTTATGTTCAAGTGTTTGAACTTCTTTATCACATTCTCAATATAATGTAATTGACTTAAGTGATAACTCCCATTAGTCTTTGTAACTTTGATACCTAAAATGGTATCCACTTGACCATGATCCTTCATCTTGAATGTGGAAGATAGAAACCTCTTTGTTTCTTCTATACCGTCCATGTGATTACTAATAATTAACATTTCGTCAACATATAAACATATAAATGTCACATAATCGTGATACACTTTAGAATATAAACATCTATCTACGCTATTATGTTTAAATCCGAATGATGTTATAGCTAAGTCAAATTTCTCATGCCATTTCTTAGATGTCTGCTTCAAACCATATAAAGATTTTACTAACTTGCATACCTTATGTTCATTTTCAGGTAGAACGAACCCTTCGAGTTGCTCCATTTAGACCTCCTCATTGATATCCCCGTATAAGAATGTCGTCTTAACATCCATTTGATGAACATGCAAGTCAATATTGAAGCTAATGCAAATAATATCCTAATCAATATTATTCTAGCTACGGTGCATAAGTGTCAAAATAGTCGATTCATTCCTTTTATCGATATCCTTTTGCTACTAATCTAGCTTTGAAAGTATTTAGAGAGCCATCAACATTATATTTCCTCCTAAATACCCATTAACATCCAATAGATTTGGATCCCGGTGGTAGATCGACAAGTTCCCAAGTTTTATTAGACATTATCGAATCCATTTCATCTTTAATTGCATCTTTCCAAAAAATGTTATCACGAGAAGCCATAACTTCTTTATAGGTTTTAGGGTCGGTTTCCACTTATAGAAAAAATGAATTGTTCTTACAATATTCAATTCATTTCCTTCTACTAAGTAAAAGGAGATAAGCTGAGAATCAATTTCATCCTGTCCGAAAGACTTCTCAACTCGAGTTCTCTTGTTTTTCATGGTTCACTAGACTCATCAACATCTTTAGAAGACATTTCATCACGTGTTTCACTTGAGCTTGGGATTTTTTCAATATTTTCCTTTAATTCATTATCCGATGATAACAAATCTTCAAAGAACTCTACATCACTTGATTCGATAATCATATTTGTCTTCAATCTATAAGATTTGCTATTATTAGCATATCCAACCAAAGCACATTTAATGTCTTTTGGACCTAATTTGGTCCTATTAGGATTAGTGTTATTGCAATAAGCAAGACACCGCCGCACTTTGAAGTATCTAATATTCGGTGTTCTTCCTTTTCACAATTCATAGGGAGAAACCTTTGTATGTTTAGAATAAATTCTATTAAGTATCCTACATGCACTTAATAAAACTTCACCCCATAAATTAAACGGCAACTTAGCATAAATAAGCATGGCATTAATCATTTCTACTAAAGTTCTATTTTTCCATTCAACCAAACCATTTTGTTCGGGTGTCCCAAGTGCAGAACATTGGTGAATTATATGATGCTGTTTACAATATAAATTAAATTCATTAGAGAAGTATTCACCATATCTATCACTTCTTAAGGTTTTTATTTTCTTATTTAAGTGATTTTCAACTTCATTTTTATAAGTCTTAAATAAATCAAATGCCTCGTATTTATGTTTCATCAAATAAATATAGGTATATCTTGAGCAATCATCAATAAATGTTATGAAATATCTATTTCCACATCTTGTTAGCATGCCATTCAAACATATATCGAAATGAATTAATTTTAATATGCTAGAAGTCCTCTTAAAGCTTTGATAAGGCTTTTTAACCATTTTTGCTTCTACACATGTTTTACATTTAATGGCGTCATTTTCATCATATGAAATTAAGTTACAATTTCTCATGCATTTCATGAGAAACTTTTAAAGACTCAAAAGATACTTTTAATGCCCAATTTTTCCAAAAGATTTTCACTCACTAAGTTCCTATTCATATTCAGAACATGTAGTACATTTGTGAGAGTAACATTTTTCCCAGAAGTGAATAATTTCTACACTTCCTTTCCAATTACTTTGGACCGCACCTCGTTATCCATTTGGATCTCTTGGTCTCCATCCACTTCATTGTATGTTTTGAACAAAGATTTGTCATATGATACATGCACCGTGGCACAAGTACCATACCACCAGCCGGGAACCTTTCCCCTAATTGTATTTATTTCTCTCACGATGGCCACAATCTTGTCTTGTTGGATGGAATTTACTTTACCCTCGGAGTTGTTGTGTTTTCGGTGTCTACAATCTTTTGCGTAGTGTCCAGATTTTCCACAAACAAAGCATCTTCCTTTGGTCTTCTTTCTTGAACTTTTTAAGGTTCCATGAAAGCTTCCTTTTGTTGGATTTTATTGGCGGTTCGAAATTTCTACAACAGTTACTTTGGAAGTATCCTCATGAGAATCACTTTTATCACGTATTCTCAACTCTTCCTCAATCCGAACATCTTTTTGCATTCATTCCGAAGAATAATCTTCGAAACTATGCGTTATCTTCTTCCGGTATCCTTTCCAAGTTTCGGGAAGTTTAGCAATTATGGCCCCCCACTTGAAAGGTCTCCGGTATTTCTTCTATTTGGGGAAGAAGGGGAATATTCTGTAAAAATTTAAAATCGAAGTACTTAGAAATAAAAAATTTCTTTGTAACTTCTTCTTCCGCTTTGTACTTATTTCCTAGCGCATCCCAAATTTCCTTCGCTGAAGTTGTGTTTGTATATAAGTCATACAAATGATCCGATAATGCGTTGATGATGTGACCGCGGCATATTAACTCATCTTCTTGGCGCTTTTGTCTTTCATTCCTCACCGCTTTGGTTTCTCCATTTGTTGGTTCCGGTAGTGGCACCAATTTCCGATCTAGGATGTAGAAGATCTTTAGTGCAGTGAGAAGAAGCTTCAATTTGTCTTTCCATCGAGTGTAGTTCATTTCATCGAACCGATCTAATCGTACCAAGTCTTGATTTATGAGTTTGATTATTGTCAACGTTATCTCACTTTCCATTGCAGAAATATCGTTTGAGATTGCTGAAGAAAATTCACCGAATTGGAGTAGAGATCAAAAAATATGAACTGAAAACGCCAATAACAAGATAATCTCGAACTTGTATTAATGAATGGCTTGAACCCGATATCATTGTCCTCAAACGATATTTGCCCCTTCTCCTATGAATTTGAGATGCTTCGAAAGTTGTTGGCAAATGGTTTGCAGGATTATAACAAGCCTTGCAAAGATTTAAATACCAAAGCACAAGTGCAAATCCTAGAAAACTTGAAGAATACAAAGAATGAATATGAATATGGCTTTTAAAGATTTTGATATTTGATTTTGGAAGTAATATGGAACATTGATATTTTGTAATGTGTTTTCCTTCAACATGGATCCAATATATATAGGCATACACCATATTCACGAAATGGTACCAAACTTTAAGCCAAAAACCAAATTTGAATTAACAACAGGAGAAAACAACCTCCAATGGCCAAATAATTGCACCATGCGACCGCATGGTACAAACCCGTACGGTCGCATGGTTTGCCCATGCTGAGACCATTTGGTCTCGGCATTCGGCCATGCAACCGCATGGCATCCTTTTTTTTTTTTTTATATATATTAATTGTTGTTGTTGGTTTTGAACAACATTATCACATCATTATCTATATATATAACAAACCCTAGTAAACACTCAATCAAAATTGCCCAACTGGCATCACCACCTACAACCGCTCGTTCCTCCACAATCTAGCCCAAAACAGTCGTTTGCCACCGTCGACTACCCCAAAACTATCGGCCACACCTTACATCACCAATAACCTTACCATCACAACCCGACTCCACCATAATCAGATTTACAAAAATAGTTGCGGCCTCCAAACAACTACTTGCTTGCGCAAGGACAATTGATCAACTCAAATCCGTCACTATTTTCATACTCACTTTTATTCTACAACCTGCTGCACCCATACTTGCTGCCTCTGTAACCATTGTCGTTTCGCCCTAACCCGTTGGCCATACTCCAATTTCCCAACTTAGTTCAATACCAAAATTTGTGTTACAATTGCCGCAGTCTGCCACCTCTACACTTTCAGATCTGCTAAACCTCCATCTCTACATGCTTTGTTGAGGCACAAATATGTTAAGGTTTTATTGGCTACGTCTCTTGCTAATTAATTTAGTCATGTAATTAATTTTCTTGTTTGGAGTTTAATTTGAAATTGATGAATTTTTTTTCCATCTTTTTAAGATTAGGAGATATATGTACTGTGATTCTGTGAAGTTATAAAAAGGCAAGATTTGTGCAAACTCTTGTGCAATTCTTACTTATTTTTAAGCATTTAGGATTATTTATGTATTTTTATTATGAAATACTTTTCATGAATCTAGAATTTTACATTAACCTTCTAAAATTCTCTACACAGGCACCTACCTTATAGACATCGAGTAACATTTTTGATATGCTAGAATAATCCAGAGTACAATGAATTTCACATTCCTCCAAACATTTCGGTATACTCCTTCAAAAGTCTTCCATAAAATACTCTTTACAATTACTGAGCAACAAAGATTAGAATTGTTATATATGCATTCAATAAAGAATATACTCTTTCGATTTCTGTTTCATCTTATCTGATAAAGAATTGTTATATATGCATTTTATCTTAGAAAATTGGTTATTTGCAAAGATGTCCGCCCAAGCAGTGCTGGAAGGATTGGATTATAAGTAATTAACAGAGTTGTCACCAATGATACCTCTTTTCTCCCAAATGATCCGAACAACTAAAATAATCAAAATTTTCATAAGCTGCCGTCCTCGCCATATCCACATTCAGACTTTAACAACCGCCACCGCCGGAGTTTCTACTTCCGACACTACTAGCCATCCGCCCCTTGCCCAACCAATAACATCGGTGAATCAAGCCCACCTTCTCAGAGTCTGCACAATCCTCTATCAACAGCAAAACTCCCCCGAGCCGAAACTCCACAATAGCCTCACCAAAACACCGTTCAATCTCACCCACGAGTTTTTCCTCCAGGTCTGCAACAATTTTCTGTATTCATGACGACCCATTTACAGATTCCATCTATTCTCTGTTACACAACCCCATTTCACCCACTCCTCCACCATCTTCAACAAGATGCTTGATGTTGTAGGTAAATCAAGAAACATTGAGCTTTTCTGGGACTTATGTCAAGAAATAGGAAAACTTCACTTGCTTAATATTAAGACATATATTATTGCATTAAGAACACTGGCTGCTGCTAGAGAGTTAAAGAAATGCATTGAATTCTTCCATTTAATGAATGGGTTTGGTTATGAGTATAGAGTTGAGGTTGTGAATAAGGTAGTGAAGTTTTTTGTGTAAAAACAAGCTTGTTGTCGAGGCCAAGCATATAGTTGTGAAGTTGAAAGATTGTTTTAAACCGGATGCAGAGACTTATAGGTGGTTAATATATGGGTTTTGTGATGTAGGGGACTTGATTGAGGCCTCAAAGGTCTGGAATTTGATGGTGGATGAAGGGTTCGAACTGGGTATTAATGCCTTCGACGCCATGTTAGAGGGTCTTTTCAAGAATAACAGATTCGATGAGGGGTTGAAGCTTTTTCAATCAATGAGAGTAAAGAAGATGGAAGATTTATGGCTATCAACATATCAGGTTGTGATCAATTGGTTGTGCAAAAGGGGTAATGTTGTTGTTAATCCAACCTGCAACCACACAACAATGGTTAATGAAGGATTAAATCTAAATAAATGTAATGGAGTTCAAAAAATCAAATGAAGCAGTGAACTAAAATGTAATGGAAGAAAATGAAACGAAATCCCCTTTTTAATTCGGCTCAGAAATCTTCGACCCAACACCACAAAGGTAACTTCAATTGGGAGACTTTTTCATTCACGAAGAAGAAAAGGCACACAAAGGCACACCACAAAGGTCGACTTGGGTTTTCACAGAGAAGGAGGAAAAGTTCTCACGCTTGGAAGAAGAAGGCAGCCGGCTTCTCTATTTAATTCAAATTGGTTGAGTGTTTGGATATATTAAAACTCTTGTATATTATCACGAGGGAAATCAAATCTCCAAGATAACAGGTAAGTTTAAATTTGAGTCCAACAGAAACAGTAGGGATAGGATAATTATCACAAGATAATTATTTGCAACCAATTCTATCTTTAGTGATTTCATTTATCTCCATAATCGGGTATTGAGCATCTAGCCCAATGGGCTGATTTCCTCCAAATTTTTTTTGGAGGTTTGGTTAAGGCGGGGAAGTCATTGGAAGCAACAAAATATGTGGAGAGAATGATGAGTAGAGGACTTAAGGTGCCAAGATTTGATTACAATAGGTTTTTGCATTATTTTTCGAATGAGGAAGGCGCGATTATGTTTGAAGTGATGGCTGAGAAATTGGGAGAGGTCGGTTTGTTTGATTTAGCAGATATATTTTCAAGGTACAGGAGAAAATGGCAACTAGAGAACGGAGGAGAAACAGAACTCTTGAGCCAGAAGAGCAGTTTGTACAAACTTGATTTAAAATGAGATAGAGGTGTAGAGGTTGGTTGGACCATCCCCATTCATGTAGTTTATTTCTTAATGGTTGGCCTCTACCTTTCGCCAGAAATGGCAGCCCTACTCGCACCTATACTTATGGCAAGGCAATTTATACATAGAATGTCGATTTTCTAGTTTATTTTGAGAAGAAACGGATATGCATTGGTAGGAGATTAGATGTATAAACAATGTTTAGTATGTTGGATTTGACAATATTTGGATTGAACAACAAACTAATTTAGTATGTTGGATTTGACAATATTTGACAAAATTTCTTTTCTTGAATATGAAACAATATATAAATTTTAAGTAAATTGATTTTTAATCGTCTCTTTCCATCGACTTTGCTAAACGTGGTTGAACTATCAATTTACTTATTTGAGCTATTTGAGCTCCTTTTTAAAAACTTATTTTCAAGTAGACATTTTTTCAAGTAGACATTTTTCAAAAAATAACTATTACATAATCTATTTTTTCCTAAAAATGAAGTTCAAACACAGCCTAAGTGAACTAGATCAAATGAAGTTTAAGTAACTCGGATCAAATTTTGCAAACCGTTCAATGCCCATCCATTTATTTAACCCAACAAGTTTAATCAAGCTTCAAATAAGGAATAAATTTAAGATATTAAATATAAAGCATTTTCATGTTTCTTTTCTGTTTTAAAGGTGATCTAAGAAAAGATTAAATTTGTAATTTTCAAGAATCTACCTTCTTTTATTTCCATGCTAAGCAAGCATATTTTGTAGATTTCTAGAACTATAACTCGTCGAGGCCATGGTCTACACAGCAATGGCTAAGATTACGAAAATCTATTCAGGCATTATGTGATACCCTTTCTCCAAAGTTTCATAGTTTTACTTACGAAAAACTGATGAACAATGGTAATATCTATCCATCAGACAAATTAATCGTTACCGATAAATAAAAAATCCTGAGTCCCATACAATCCTTGTTCCTTGTAACTTAACGTGGAGCGGATTTAAGAAGCAAATTGAAATTTGGAGAATAGCGAGTGGCCACAAAAACAAGGCGAATAGGATTTCACGCGGCGGAGGAATTGATGGTAGGAGATCTTTTCAAGTCAATGACTTGATATTCGTCATCAAGATTGTCCCACATTGACTTTGCGCTGAAGTGTTCACGTGTTTATATGCTATGTTCAACCAATAACGGATAGGTAGCCGAGTAAGACGTCTTCCAGGGTACACGGACAAAAAGAATCGGAATAAATCTTTAATAATCTAATAATGGCGACTTACCCGACTACCTTTTGGGTAAATAAGAAAGTCACTTGAAGGTAATCAACCATAAGAATTACCTTTTCGAATTAAAAAATCATGAATCCTTCCATTGCTTACTTTCCATTCTTACGATAACGGTGGTTTTGCTCTGAAAAAAAATGAAATCAATTTAAGTTTTTGGCAAAAGCTTTATAGTTTTCTTATTCTATTTTGCTTGGGACTAGCAAGAATATGAATTTTGAGTTGTCGATATATGTACATTTATGCTTATTTTGGGCATTGAGATTACATAATTATTGTGTTTGGAAGCTAAATTGCAATTGAATTTTTTTTTTTTTTCATGTAAAATTCAGTATTTAGAGAAATTCATGTGACAACGGGTTAGAAAAGAAACTATGGTGTTGATTACTAGACAAAGCCAAGTATTTGGGATATAAATGAAAGAGAAGAAAAAATGAATTAAGTTCAACAGGAACGAGCCAACAAATCTGGGATGATTACCTTGAATATAATATATTATTGAAAAGGATACCAATTTTGGATTTCAATGGGCGAACACGATTAAATTTGGTCGGTTTTTGATATATTTGCCTCAATACAAACTTAAACCAATAAATTAACACAATGTTCTACCATAAAAATTTTAGCTTTCAACTTCATTTTTATTAAGAATACATATTGTAAATAAATTATTACTTAATAGAACCCGACTAGGAAGTAAATTCTAATAAATAATACATCTTAATTAAAACAAATGTTTTTAACAAAATTTGGATGAACGGTTCTATTTGATTTCAAGTATTTTAAACTATTGAAACCTAAATAGAACTATGTCCAAACGTTTTGTTCGATTTTGAAATGATCAAAACTTGAACTACTTGGAACAAAACAAACGATTTCAAAATCGTGATTTTGAATTTGTTAGGCTGGGTGACAGGTTTTTTTTGTAATCAGTGTAAAAAAATAATAATCTTGAATTGGAGTTGTAGATCAAAATTTATGAGAGTTTGAATTCGACTGGACGCAGAGGCGGATTTAGGGGTCGGCCGTCCTATCTGGATTCGTTGAGGAGAATTTTTTTTATTATTTATTATTTTTAATTTTTGCTGATAATAGATAAGAATTTTTGGATTATGTATTTGATAATTCATATTAATAACAAACATCTTTGTTAACTTAGCTGGTTAGACATTCCATTATTGAATTGGAGGTCTTGTATTTAAAACTCTTCAAGAGCAATATTTTTTTATAATTTTTGTATTTCAACAATTTTTACCAAAATAAATGCAATAAAAGTGATTTGAACTTGTTATCTTCCTTAAATATATTGACCACTTTACCATCACGGTACTTGTTGATTTTTAGCACATAATGTAACAAAATAATATATATTCAATTTTACTGGTTTAATGCAAGTAGAAACATTTTAACCGGTGTTTTGTCCCTCTTCATGATTTTCTTTTTTTTCCCCCTCTAATCAATTTATTTGAGAGCTTGGTCAATTAATGGTTGATGAATTTGTAGGAAAATTGGCTTTAGTGTCATAAGGAATCTTTTAACAAAACTTATTTAGGAGGTGTTTGAGCCACATTATTTTGGTAATAATGCATTCTTGAATAGTGTATTGATGGGCAATGTGTAGTTAAAAAATAAGAAATTTTTTTTGATTTGCATATAATATTAGTTTATTGAAGAATGTGTGGTTGAAATGATATCAAATCACTGTTTAAGAATGCATTTTTTTGAAATAATGTGGCTCAAACAGGTTCTTAATTAATAAAATGTTCCACTTTTCGTTCACAAAAGATCGATTGTGAAAAAGTGGAATCATATAAGCACATAAAATTGATTTAAGCACATAAGTAATTTCAATTTTGTTAATATAATAATACTCGTTTAATCAACTTTAATTGTAAATTGAATATTGGCATTTTGTTAATATATATTGCCTATTTAATTGAAAAATAAATTAGGGCATTTTGCATATTATGGAACGATTTTTTTTTTTTTTTATTTTTTATCAAAAATGAAAGTTCCTATCTAGTTCTAGTGGTATATTTAGTTCTTCTAGTTTTAATCCATATGATTTTTTAAATATTATTTAATTAAATATTAATAAACAACCCCGCTATCACGGACGTTGATCGTCGATAGTAACCTTTCAATGCTCTCGATCCGTCCTAACTGAACTCGATCCTTGGATTCGTGTGTGTAGAAATTTTGTGTAGATGCACCCTCTGAAGTGTGTAGCATTCCGGGTCATAGGTGCAGGTCGCAAATTTCTTCTTCTTTGGAGAATTTTATGAATTTGGGGGACAATTTGGTTACACAACACAGCATTCGAGGATTCCACCCCAATCCTATATCAGACACTTGGGCAACATATCTAGAGGCCCCAATTCATCAAATTAATAACACAACTTAGAGATTCATTCATTCATATCTTTGAATTTCTTTTATTTTTTATTTTTTGAAAATTCATCATAATAGTGTTATCAACCTCACATTTTGTAATCAAATTTCGCTAGACTATTCTAAAAACATGACAAGTCAGTTTAGCGCCTCTACTTCTCCCAAACCTTTTCAAGCATAGATTCACATTGAGAAGGGATCAGAGATTCAGTGGCGGACGCAGAAATTTTTAGTTAATCAAACTCTGTATAAATCGAATACTTTGTTATTCATTTTTAAATTATTTATACTTGATCCAAAAAATGTAAATTTACATTTAAAAAATATTTTTTTATTAATATTTTGCTCATCATTTTCATTCGTTTGATTTCGAACAGTCAATTCCAATAATCGAAAGGAAAAATATATAACTAATATTCAATGAAATAAATACAGTTCGTTAAATATAAGTTAAATAGAATATAATCAGTTCAGACACATTCTATGTACACAAATAGGATATGAGAAAATGCAAATTTAACTTCTAATTAATTAAAAAAAAAAAGATTGAAAAATGAAAATTTGTAGTAGATGTGATAATTTGTAGAAAAAATATAAAAACATTTTAAAAAATTAGAAATATTAAGATTTTGGTAAAAGGTGTAAGGGAGAAAGTAAGATAAAGTAAGTGAAAACAAAAAAATTAAATTTATTGTGATTTGCCGCTATTCAGTAGAGGTTAAAATCAAATTTTTATAAATTTTGATAAAAGTTAAAATGTTAAGGGTTTCATTAAATATGTTATTAAAATTAATTATTAGCTTTGATTTATATTAAAGTTTAGATTTCAATCGATACTCAATAGGACTTATCCCATAAAAAAGAAAATACTCAAAAGTTGGGGGTCACGTGACCTCCCAGGACCCCCTTGGGATCGCCTCTATTATAGAGATTTGGATAAGAATGGGTCGGCGATTACATATATGGGATTTTTAGGGTTCGAAAGGTGGTTAAGGGTTAATGAAAAAAAGAGTAAGGGTGCGTTTGATTGTAAGTATGGAATTTGTATGAAAAGAAAATAAATTCTAGATAGTTCAATTGCCTAAAATTTATTTGCATGAAAATTGTCAATTAAATGTGTTTGATTGATTTAATTTTTTATTTAGAAATTATTATAATTGTCTATTTTTTATTGATGGGTAGATGAGAGAGTGGATAGACAAGACAGAGAAAGAGAAAGTGAATTTCCTGAAAAATAAAATCCTATCGTAAATCCAAAAATTTCAATTTTTAAACCTTGAAATGCAAAAAGTCAAACCCTTGCGTTAACTGAATTTTATTTTTGAAATTTGATTCTATTTCTTCATTTCGTTTCAATAAAATTGATAGGAAGGAAATCACATGACCTATATAGGAGTAATGGGAAAAACCATGATGAATATTCGTCAGCCGGACAAACTTATCAACGGGCAATGATAATTTGGCTTTCTATTAAGCCCCTGTTTGGGCTCCATTTTTTCAAAATAGATTTTTCTTAAAAATTCATTTTTAATCACACATTCTCTCATAAAGTATATTACAAGTAAATTCAAAAAAATTTCTAATTTTTTAACCATACATTCTTTAAAAAAAATACAATTTTAATATACATTTTTATTCTCAAATTTTGACTAAAATGGAGCCCAAACAAGGGCTAAATAGGTAAAAAGAGACTTCTTCTTTTTCTTTTTTTCTGCAATCCTTTTTTACAAGTCTGAAATGAAAATTATGACTCTCTTTCCCATTTCAGTAATTAAACAAATGATAAAATCTCAAATTCTCAATATGTCTTTACAATAAGTCTATTTGTATAAAAACACTCCCGGTGTGAGCAAAAAATTGGAAAAAATACCAACCACGCCCACTCTCATGTAAGTGTTATATAATGGTTACGTGAACCATTATTCTGTACAACTAGAAAGATTGATGTCCATAATATAAAGTATGTCCTCATTCAAAAAAAAAAAAAAATATATATATATATATATATATATATATATGTGTGTGTGTGTGTGTGAAAAAAAAAAAAAAA
>NW_019266107.1:25017-60693 GCF_002742605.1 Olea europaea var. sylvestris
ATATATATATATATATATATATATATATGTGTGTGTGTGTGTGTGTAAAAAAATAAAAAAAATGGTTCACTCAATAATACGATCAACAAAGTTGGCGTTATCAAGTTAAGCATATATAGTCTATTTATTTATTTTTATTTTTTCACCCTCTTTTACTTTTTCCACGTCTTCACAAAGCGCCAAAAATAAAAATAAAAATTGTATTTTAATTTAGCTCCTATTTGATTCAGCCAAAAATTTGATTTGAAATTCAAATCAAAATCAACAATTAATTTTAACAATAAATTTAATGAGATTCACAACTTTTCAATCACAAATTTAGAATGACCAAAAAATTTGTTCAATTTGATACCCACGATCCCGCTCCGATGGGCCAGTGATTATCTGCCTAGTCAAATAAATGGAATGAGACAAGGCAGGGATCATTGTTTGAAAGCAGGTACGGGATAAGTACGGAAAACATGTTACCCGTCCTTCTACCCTCCACTTTTAAAGTTAATTTGAAATTTAAGTTTTTTTTATCAAATAAAACGAAAAAGATTTATCCTCATTTTTCTTTTTCTTTTTTTTTTTTAAATATGAATTGCTCTTTACAAACTAGGGAAAAAAAATAATATTTACCATCTAAAGATATAAAAAAATAAAATGAAATAAAATAACAAAAGAATATGCGGGGGCGTCTTCTGCCCTGCCTCGATTTCACTCCATCCTGTTTTAACCTAGTATAGGATTGGAGTATGGTAACAAAAATATATGATAGGACAAGATATAGGGATAGTTGGATTGTCTTTATACGCTCCGTTGGCATCCCTAAACACATTTCATCATATTTTATCAAAATATACTAAAAATCTAATTTTTAAACCAAACATTAATTTCAAAGTTCATCACTCTGTCTATCAATCACTTGTAGTCTCTCAAAATTAAAATAGTTACTTAAGGTATGTTTGGCACTAATTTTTCTACTACTCTAAAATCAATTTTCAACCTTACATTCTATAAGACTTACAAAATTTTCTTGTACTTTTTCAATTATAAATTCTTCAAAAAATTATTTTCCACTCAAAAAATTTGTGTCAAACAAGTTTTTAGTTGATAACCATACAATATTTCTATCACCTATGATCCCCAATTAGGCAATAACTTAATTAACAGTAATGTCATAATTAATTAAATTTCTATACCGCGATGTAGTGATATGTTGGCATGCCATATAATTATTGAAATAGAAGTTTAATGATTCAATTAAAATTAAACTGAAGTTTAGTTACCCAATTGAATTTTTCTGAAAGTTTAGTGACCGCAGAAGAAATTTACGCAATAAACGAGAATTAATAGATTCTCAGTATCGGCGTTGAGTGGTGTTCGTTAGTATTCGAACTCCCTCCACTCACTCATATCCCAACCGCCAGCGCACCGCTGCAACCACCGCAATGCCACTCTCTCTCCCCACTTCTCCTCCCACTCCGGCTCCTCGCAATCTCCACATCTTTTCCTCAGCTTCATCATCACACTTCACCACCACTAGATTCCTCTCGAACAAAAGGCTTAGAACAACAATCAGTATTGTTGCCAAGGCTTCCGAAGAAGGAGATGGCAAGCCGGCGTTCAATCCGTTCGGATTTGTAACTGATAATCCCTCAAGTCGAAGTGCCATTCAGCTTCCTGAGTCCCCTGCTGAGGATGGAAATGTTGGTCAAATGCTATATGTAATTACCCAAGCTTACTTTTGAGTTTTCAGTTACGTGTTTCAAGGATTTTTGTGGCTTGATTCTATTTTTTTCCTTTTTTTTTGTTTATTTTCGGATTGATTAGCTAGATGTGATTTAAAAATAATTACTGCAATTTTTATTAAGCATAGCACTTTTGTCAAATTCGATGAATATGATCTTTTGGCCATGCTGCTATAAATACTTGGGGTTTCGTCTTGAAAGGTAACCTTATTAAAGGAGTAATCAAGGCTCGAATTTTATCTCTTAACTTGTCCCTGTAAGATGACGGCTCGTTTGAGCAGACCAATCTTGAAATTTGTATGTTCATTTGCTGAGTCTTGATCGGATTGAATTGTTCGGAGCTTAATGAGCTCTTTTACCATATTAAGACTTGGAGTTCTATCTTAAAATGTCAATCTTGTTCAAGGAGTAGCCCAAAACTTTACGAGTGACTCTATATTTCCATCTTTATTCGATGTGTGATTTTATCTCTTATCACATGCCGTTTTAAATTCATGAGTGGTTGTAGTTTTTGATTATTACTGTAAATTTTTTGTGTTTCATAGCAGTTTTGTCAAATTTGATGAATGTGATCTTTCTACCATGCTTTTTTAAATTCATGACTCGTACAATAATAGTGCCATAAACTCTGATGTTTATGCATTCACTTGATTAGGTAATGTTTATAGAATTTCAATGGTGTCATACCATCTATATTGCTAGAGACATTCTTCAAAATTGCAAACTTGAAGTTGATTCAACAATATGAACAAATTTGTTGTTATTTTTGAAACTTAATTTAATTAAGTTTTTACTAGATCAAGTTGTGTAAAACTGAATACCAGATGGACATATAGACGAGCGAATTCATTCCAATATTATTTGTTAATGAGCCAGTCATTATCTTCCTTCTTATTCATCACTTCCACAACCCTACCTAACCCGCAATGTTTGATGCTCTGTGAAGATTAAGTTTTCTATATCATTGTCCTTGAATTATATTTCAGAGAATAGAAGACAAGGGAAAAGAGTATGGCTCTTATATTAAAGCTGGAGGGTTTAGATGGTTTGTAAGAGAAACAGGTAAACTCTTGAATATTTCTTGTGTTTTAACTTTTTTTTTAGTTTCCTGAAAAGATGTATAGAATTAATCTTTCCTTTGCAGGATCGACTGAGAGCCGACGTGGAACGATTGTCTTTCTCCATGGTGCTCCAACGCAGTCCTACAGTTATCGAGTTGTTATGTCTCAGGTTTCATCCTTCATTTTTAGCTAGGAACTTTGGATTGATCCAATGTGGTCTTTTTATCCTTTTCATATTTCAGTTTTATTCTCTTCTTTTCGCTTCTAATCTTTCTAAAGCTCATCAGTTTTGTACATGATTAGCTGTACTATCTAAATATGTAAATTGAATAAATGAGTTGCCTTAACAGAATTAAAAATAAATATGCTAATTATGTTATAAACTATAGAAATACTAGTGAGGATGGGGAAAAATAGTCTAGGTGATTTAAAGAAGGGAAAGATATTTATACATTCTTATCAGATCCTAAGTAGTACTACAACTGGTTCAAGATCAACCAACTGTAATATTCCTTAGTGAATTTTTTAATCGCCGTTTCTTATTCTTTCTTTTATTTCTCATAGATGGCCGATGCTGGGTTCCACTGTTTTGCTCCTGATTGGATAGGATTTGGGTTTAGTGACAAGCCACAGGCTGGATATGGATTTGACTACACCGGTTGGTCACTTTTCTGTGATGTATTCAAAATACATGTTCACATTAAAAAGTTTTGTGTGGGTTTATCAACAGACTGACTTTTAAAAATTTCATTTGACAGAGAAAGAGTTTCATGAAGCTCTTGACAAATTACTGGATGTCTTAGGCGTTGCTTCTCCTTTCTTCCTAGTAGTTCAGGTTTGAACTAAATTGATCAAGATGAAGATTTCTCAGTAGTTTGTGATGAATATGTGAGCAGTCCATATTTTAATTAGAATATAAATTTAATACCTAAAGATCTTATCTTGCTTTCTCAAATTGCAAATATATTTTAACTTTTTGAAACTTTGTTCATAAACACATTCCACTTACAAATCTTATACTAGAATTTCATTTTTCCATTTTTCTTTTTGCAGGGATTTCTTGTAGGATCATATGGATTAACTTGGGCGTTGAATAACCCGAGCAGAATTTCAAAGCTTGGAATTATGAACACCCAATTGACAGTCTCATCTCCCCTCCCTGGACTATTTAATAATCTCAGGTTTGTTTCATTTCACATCTACTAAGAAATTGCCATTAGTTATTACTTAAGTGATCACTCTCTGTGCAACTAACAAACTACTTTCTGATATAATGAATTTCAAGTTGTTATGCGTGCCTATTTTATATTCTCAAACTAAATTAGAAATAGGAAAAGTTTAGTAGTTAATTTCTTTACAAGTCACCCACAACAATGGAAAGAGAGAACGCTCTCCTTCTCCTTTAAATATATAATTTATGAACTTGAACTCAACTATTTTCTGCCAATGTCGTTACTATTTACTCAAACATCCTAAAGAGATATATTACAGGATAAGATTCTAATTAAGAGATAAAAATAGATTATAAGATTGTAATTTAAATAACTGAACCTATGAATTTGCTATTTGAGAATTTTTTTTCCTCGGTACTTGGAATAGCATTATGTTTTCTTGTAAGATACAAGAATTAGGATGAATATAGTTCAATTAGATATAAAGGATATTAAAATTGCATATTCGTAAAAGTGGAACTAGAAATGCTAAGTATATATGTCTGGAGACAGGCCTTCCATTTTCTTCTTCATTTAGTAATGTTAACAATTCAATGATCAATTTATTTAATATCAAGAACAAGATCAACCTTCAAGTGGAGAATACCCCTTGGAGAAAGTATAACCGAAAACACAAAGCAACAGAGAATTGTAATTTACTAACATTTTCTTTTATCTTGCCTCTGTTTACATCCAGGATTCCGTTTCTTGGTGAGTTCACTTGCCAGAATGCAATTATGGCAGAGCGTTTTATTGAAGCAGGTAGCCCGTATGTATCAAGAAATGCACTATATGCTTCAAAAGCCCACTACTTTCAATTATTCAAGTTACCTGGATTTTCTTTGTCTCTATTTCTTTGTGCATTGAAAGTTCAAACAGGAGAAGGGAGCAGCATATTTTTATTTTTTTTCCCCTAAATTCTTGCCAAACATTTGGTTACAATCATTTTTCAAAATAAATTTCACTATCACTAGCTTTAAATCAAATATTTCCATGCATCTGAAGCTAATTTACTCATTCCAGCCTTGACATTTTAAAGTATTGATAGTTACCTGTATTTCTTCTCTTTTTAAACGTATGCAGAGAAGTCCAAGGAAAACCAGTGTTCATTATAATTAGTTAGTCATTTTAAATTGGAAAATTTCATTAATTTCCAGTTTGTTCTCTAACAAAACTACTTTTTACATGACAGCTATGTCCTGAAACTGGAAAAGGCAGATGTATATCGATTACCATATTTGTCAGGCAGTGGACCAGGATTTGGTTTGTCTTCCTCTCTGATCTTAGAATGATGATTGAATTTATTTATTTTTAGATGATATTGTTAAGTTTTTATAAAATTCCAATTCTCATCACACGCGCATGATCTATGCAACAAGTCCTAGTTTTACGCATATTATCAACTGTTGGTGGAAAGAGCTTAACATAGATTTCTAACTTCATAATCGAAAAAAGCAAGCTTAGAAATGCATATATTCCTAAAAAACCTTTGTACAAGATCACAATTTCCTCAAATTAGCATTAAGTTTGCAACCAAAAAAATGATAGTCCCAACCATATGATATTTGTCTACAGAACAAATTTAATCAATAATTCTAGAAATTATTTAGTTGTTTGATAACTAATTTTCTTCAGCTGGGATTGTGATAGATGTGCGAGTTTGTTGCTACTTTATGGGATCATTGCCTATTTGTGAAAATGGAGAGACAAAACGGTGGTAGCTATTCATTCTATGATAATTAGTGATGCTGTCAACAATGCCATATTGTAGAAACTATATGATAGGATCCTGCAATTGCTGAGATTTTCTAGGATTGAATACTGAAGTTGCTGCTGGACTGAATACCTCGAGAAGCTGTTATCCAATCAATATTAGCTTATATTACCTCAACTGGAGATAACTAGAAGATGACAGAGATTATATGTAATGGAATTTATATAGTTTATTGATTAAAAAAGATGAAAGACACTGGAATTTAACAAATGACAGTGAATGGAATACAAGATACTACCAGGCTCTTCGAGAGGCTTGATTCTCCTCACATTACTCAACTATTTTCTGATGCCTTTCTAGTTCCCTCCCCATCACATTTATAAGCAATCCCTTGACCATAACTACTTGATTTATTACATTTTTGACCCTACTAACTAACTATTGAACCTTCTAGACTAACAATGATGTGGCAGCAACCAAGTGAACCAGATTGGAATCTATCACTGTAATCAAATGTGCATTAGATAAAATATCATTGGTGCTGTAATTTTTATTAAAATATATTAATGGAAATAGACAGAGATTTCACTGCAACCAAATTTTGAGAGTATCATTCCAACTTTGTAACTCCACAAAGTATGTAGCTATTAAGCTCCAGAATCATACCATGACATTATGGGAGAGGGTCATTGAGTATATGTTAAGAAGTCAAAGTTAATAAAGAATCAGTTTTGTTTTTTGCCAAGCATATCTACTATGGAAGTCATTCACCTACCTCAGAAATTGATTAACAAGTATATAGAAAAGAAACAAGATTTTCTTATGATTTTTATTGATATTGAAAAGAGCATATAATAGGATGCCTAGAAAGACGAAGCATATCGAAGATATGTCAATACAATATTATTGAAAATGTATTTAGTGATGAAGTCATGAGAACAAGTTTAGTAGGCATGGTAGTAAGAATGCTCTATGACTATAGTCTTACATCAAGGTTCTGCTTTCAGGTTTTGAAGTTCAATTATAATTTATAAAGGGTTCTTTTCGTGCTGTTGGTGTTTTTTTTCCCCATATATAAAAGTTTTTTTAATGCAATTGGAGAATTTTGATTTTCTCAACTCCTCTTTTGAACCCTGTGCTCATAATGACCTAGTTAATCAACTGAACTTGAATGATCACCAGTTCTAGACTGATATCAACTAAAGTGTCTGAAAGTAATACTTAGTCAGTTTGTCCATTGACATAGAAATGATTATATTCGATTCAAAGAAATAGGTAAAGCCTTCGGGTTGATTATTGACGTATTCCTTCTTTTAGGGCTGTGGCTTTTCTTAATTATATAGGATCGACAGTTGATTCAAAAGATAATTGAACTCCATTTTATACATGCATGCATAAATAACAATGTAACTGATGCTTTGTTGGTGTTTCAGCTCTGCTTGAGGCTACAAAAAAAGCTAACTTCAATGATATTAAAAGTCGAATCTCAGCTGGGTTTGCAACTGGAAGGTACTGTATTACATAAATGACCATGTCACAGTAGAATCTATTGTTAATTCGTATGCGTTTATGTTAATGCCAGAGTGGATTGGCAGAGGAATTTGATTGAATTATACAATGATGAATTCTATAGGGTATTTATATGAAGGCTTGCTTAGGTGACACTAATGGCAACTGACTCTAATTTACTTTGTATGAAAAGGAAAATTGTATTTAAAGAAATCTCAGATAGAAACTTGGCTAAATGAATGGTGCACTAGTCAAAATTTTCTGTTTCTGCCTTTTGTGGTTGATTTGGACCCCCAATAGTAGAAGGATTAAAGATTTAGATTAGACTAGATAGAAGAAATACAAATGCTTAGTTTTCTTTTCTTAATTTATTGAGGAATACATGTAACTTGACATTGTGATTATTTTTGGTTGTAAGTTAACTGCGAGCAGTTCTAAGAAAATTGCCACATCGATATAGTAACACTTGACTGTACCAATCAAGTATTTTGTCACTTTTTTCCATGTCTACATAGCTACTTGTTTCCTTGAATTTTGGAATGGCAACCAATTAGTCGATTAGTTGTCTTCAACTTGCATTTCATCTATATTTTTCTCGTGCAAGATTTCTGAGAACGAGCATGAGCATGGATTGATATCTTAAAGTGTTTATATGAATAGAAACCAACTTAGACTTGCAATGTTGGTGAAATTGCCATAGAATGTGAAATAAAACTAGACCATGAAGAGAAAGTTATAATATTTGTATAGATACTAGTAATTGTATAAGACAGTTTATAGGCTTCCATTTTTACTCTGCCTTAAAAAATTACAAATTAGTAGATAAGTTCGGCTAAGTTTAGAAAGTCCACTTCTATGTAAATAAGTAATTTTTAAGATAAATATCTTGTTTTGTTGGTCAAATTTGGAAATAATCGAGTAATTTCTTTTACATAGAAGTGAAAAAAATTAACTTATCGGAAAAAAAGTTTGAAAACACTAATTTACTTAAAAAGTACTTCTACTTACATTTAAGCTTAAACATATATGCTCTTAATAGGTAGTCAGATCTGCAGGTCATGATCCTAGTGATCTTAAGCACATTTACCATTTTACCTTAGTGATTATGATGATTACATTTAGTCGAATGACATCAGTTCGTTCAATTTAGATTAATTTAACTGTTGACTGTCTTTAAATGCTGCTAACGCCATGATCTTCTGTTCCTGAACGATGGAAACTTGTCCAACTGGCTTCAGCTGGGATAAGCCAATATTAGTTGCTTGGGGAATATCAGACAAGTATCTTCCCCAATCCGTGGCAGAAGAATTTCAAAAAGGGAATCCCAATTTGGTAAAGCTCAAGCTGATTGAAGGCGCCGGTCATATGCCTCAGGAGGACTGGTAATATAACTACTGAAAACTATTGACGTTTATTTACCGTTATTTTTTCTACTTCCTATTACCATTCTAACTTTACAGGCCGGAGAAAGTAGTCGACGCCATGAGATATTTTTTCTGATGCACAAAATGGATATATACATTGATGATCAGCTCAAAGGCTAATCTTTTTGAAGGTAGATTCTGAGCTTTGAGTACAATTGTATATGTATGTTATCGTTATAATTCTGAAAATGCAAGAAGGAAGCGACATTTTTCAAAAGATAAATGAAATTTTACTAGTCCAAGGAAACTGGTTTTGAAACATTCAAGTTTGTGACACTTGAATATTTGTATGTTCGTCATACCATGTTGAATTTATCTCATCCACAAATTTAAATTGTGACACACAATGTGCACAAGTTTTAATATTCTTCAGGTCCGAAGTCTTCAATAGCATGTGAATACAGTATGTGAAACTCATCTTTAAAGAGGTGAATGAAATATAAAATAAGAAGTGACAATAACAAAGTGGTATATAACAAATATAAACATGAACAAGTAAAATTTTTGAATTATTTTTCAATCCTGACTATGTTTATCAAAATATTTATTTTTTAAATTATTTATAAATGAAAATTTATAGTTGGATGTGATGAAATATATTTGGGATACGAACAGTTTACTCTTGTAAAAATTGTTTGAGGTGGGCGAAAATCATGAAAATTGATACAATAAGAGATCACAAGTCGTACATTCTTTCTAAAGAATAGTTAGAGGTTTCGCAGTAGTCGAAAATATTAATTTGTTTGAAGAACCTTATAAGTCAAGCCAAACATGTTAGTAATCCAACCAAAAGAAACATGATTTTGAGCCTATTACATGTGCGTCATGGCACCAACCGGCAATCGTGCAATTGGGATCAACAGTTTTTATTTTACTTTTAGTTAAAATTTTTAAATTAATAATAATAATAATAAATCAACTCTATCACAAAAGTCTACAAAAGAGTTTAACCAACGACACAGCCCATGTTGGCCCAAAAATGACCAAACCATTCAGAATAATGTTAATTGTACATCATTGTATGCATAATCGTTACAAATAAATGACATGAAAAAGAGAAATATTATAATAATTGAATTTCTCTTCCCCCCCCCCCCCCCCCCCCCCCCCTGATGTGCAAATAGCATTACTTAATTGGTAAATACCATCTTGAGTCGTAACATGTGTAATGATTCCATGTTGCCATACAAAAATAACGTCGAAAGAAATTGGCACACGCTCAGACGAAGACAAAGAAGCTTTATGAAACATAATTGCTGCAAAGGTGTAAACTTGTGTCATTAGAGTGTTTAACACTTTCACAAATTGGCACATTAATACGAAGAGCTATTGTAGTGGCAGCCAACCATTTTCTAGCCCAATATACTAACCGGAATTGTAAAGATGCTTTAATTTCCAGTGTTCATATAACTGATATTGGAGAAGTTTGCAAACCGGTACATTATTATTATGTTAATTGTAGAAAAACTCGGAAATGGATACTATTGGTGTAAAAGGGGCGATTTTGAGCTAATTAGGAGTTGGTTCGAAGAATTTAAAGATTGGTCTGATGGCACAGAGTGACTAAAAGTAAAAAGTGGGATATTGGAAGAATTCGCAAGTTTTTGGGTGAAATTCAACATTTGAAATATTTTGGGACTAAATTGTATACTTTTGGAACTTGAGATGGACCAATTTCGAATTATTATGAAGTTATTTTTTCTTATATATAGAACATGTAATAAAATTCGGTAATTTGATTTAGATAAAAATTAGAATTTTAGCAGATTTTGAAAAAATTAATGAAATGTGATTGAAAAACATGTAGATCCCAAAAATATGTGATTAAAATTAATTGTTGATTTTGACTTAAATTAAAATATAGTTGTTTAGCTGAACCACATGTAGGCATAGTAAGTTAGTTATAAGAATGAACATACCCCTATTCAGTTCTGCACAAAGAATTTACTGCAAACAAGAAATAGATACATATAGAAATTCCATTCTTGTCTACAATGAAGAAGAGAGCTTCTTTCGATCTATTTGATGATGAAGATCTTGATCTTCCTCTTCCTAAAGTGTTTCCAATGAAGAAGAAGAAGAATATCATTCCACTTAGCCTCTTTGAAGATCTTCTTCTTCATGATCAACAACCACCATTAATGCTGCAACCTCTCGCTATGGTTCCTTGTTCAAGCAAAAGAAAGCCCCAGAAAAAAGAGAGTTGAAGAGCAATATCGTACAAGATGAGCCAAAGCCATTTCCTGAAATCTTTCAAGAAATATGGTTGAATGGAGGGACCGTGCCAACCTTCTTGTACCAAAAACGGCTCACAGATTCTGATACCAAGTTTGATCAAAACCGGATTTTTCTTTCTCACAGCAGAGGAAAAACTAATGGAATTCTTGACACTAGCGGAGCAAGAAAACTTCTGTCGTTCATCCCCACAGGGACAGAGAACCCGTCGGAACTACGGGCCTAGTTGAACTGAAGAAACCCGAATGCCTACTGGTATTACAATAAGTAGAAGTTAACCAAGGCAATGTCAAGATTGTAACAATTGATCCGGAAGGTAAATACTATACGTTGCATATGAGGAGGTGTGGTACTTTGAAAATGGTTGTGCTTAAAAAAGATTGGAGTAAATTGGTGAAAGCAAACAATTTGGAAAAAGGTGATTGGATTCAACTATGGGGATATCGCCAAAATTCCCAAATTCATTTGGCTTTCAACATCAAGAAAGCGGCAAAAAAGGTCACAAATGGTGATGATGCAAGCAATAGCAACGCTGATGGCAATGGCTATAGCAGCAGCGGTTCAAGTTCAAGTATTGTCACTAAGGAATAGAAGATAATATGCACGAGAGATAGACATGAAATTTTACTGTTTTGGGCATGATTTAGTACTGATTATAGTAGGAATTTTTTGAATTAGATGGGTTTACACTTGTTTTTAGCATTGAGTCCCGTATTCAAATATTTTTTCAGAGTTATCAAGTTTTTGTTTATGAAATAATTACTGTTGCGGATATTTTCACTATTGTTTGTTGTAGAATAACTTCGATTTGTAAAATTGACCATAATTAATAAAGATAAACTGGAGGGTTTACATGCTAATCCATTTTATTAATCAAATTATAGATAATTATTTCTTGATAAAAAAAAACTAATATGGAAGACTTCTGTTAATTATTTCTTATACATTCTTTCTAAAGAATAGTTCGAGGTTTCTCAGTAGTCGAAAATATTAATTTGTTTGAAGCACCTTATAATTCAAGCTGTTAATAATCCAACCAAAAGAAATATGATTTTGAGCCTATTACATGTGAGTCATGGCACCAAACAGCAACCGAGCAACTGGGATCAACATTTTTTATTTTATTTTTGGTTAAAAAAAAAAAAAAAACACTCAACTATAGCACGAGAGTCTACAAAAGAGTTGAACCAACTACAGCCCATGCCGACCCAAAAATGACAAAACTGTTCAGAATAATATTAATTGTACATCATTGTATACATAATAGTTACAAATAAATGACATGAAAGAGGAATATCATAATAATTGGATTTCTCTCTCTCCCATATCATCTATCTGTATACCATTATATATACAATGATGTACAAATAGTATTACTTAACTGGTAAATACCATCTTCAGTCGTAAAATGTGTAATGATTCCATGTTGCCATACAAAAATAACAACGAAGGACATTGGCACACACTCAGACGAAAATTATGCAAAGTTTTGAGCCAAAAGTACTTACAGAAACATCCACATAACACTTAAAAAGGAGGATTAACTTACGCCCCAAATTCATAGAAAATCAGCAAATCGCAAGTACTGCTAGCGCCCGATGCTTACCTAAACTTGTTTCCATTCTTTCCAAAACACAAAAGAGAGCGAACTACTGCAATGTAATATTCCGCAGTCGAAACTATTTTGCCACTCTCTTCTGCTGCCTCCCGTTTCGACCTGATCCAACCTTACCCTTCGATAGTGACCCAGCCTTTCCTCGTTTCTTGGACATCACCTTGTGATCCTCTTCATCATCATCGCCACTCCCACTAGCATTATCTACATCATCCTCATCGTCACTTTCCTCGAAAATTCTCTTCGTGGGAGTTTTCTTTCCTTTAGATTTCTTCTTCTGGTCATCATTTTCGTTCCTTCCCTTGGATTTGCCTCTTGAAGGGGGTTCCTTCCTTAAACTTTTATCATCATCGTCATCACTGTTGCTTTCACCATTACTTTCCTTGGACTTTCTCTTCGAGGAAGGTTTCTTAACCGTAGCCTTTCTTCCTCTTGGGACTTTTGATTTCCTAGAATCAGTCGCTTCCTCGTTGCTTGATTCTTCAATGTTGTTGGATGATTCAACCACTACTTTCCTAGCTTGATTACCACTCAGCTTTTGCAATTCTGGTACATAGGCCGACGTCTGGGGAGGAAAAAACACAAACTTCAGGTACATTACAACAAAAGTGAATACATAGATCAATGCACATTAAAGAGAGACGTACTCGGCCACCAGCAGTGATAAATTCAATCTTCTTCCCTGACATGAAATTTGGTTTGTGAGAATTTAATAAAAAGCAGCTGAAAACTCTCAAATTTGAAGAATACAGCTGGCAAACTAAGAGGACTTGTATGTTTTATTTCTTCCTCCGTGAAGAACTAAAGCATGTGCTTCGTTTAACAGTCTAGCTTCCATTGGATGATCAATTTTATGAATTTACGAATTGTCTTATATATAATAATTTAATTTGAAACTAGAACAGGAAATGTGGACGACAATGAATAAGCCCTATGAAATGAAAGAGGCAGATTACCGAAAAGCATGAATCAATAAAAGAAACAACATATAAATCTACAGCTAGAAACTATTAGCGGGTTTCAAGATATGATTCCTTGTGTTTGGTATAATCATCCAAGTTCACTAAAGCAAATAGCATTAAGCACGTGAAAAATAACACCACCACGTGAAAGAATATCGTGCAGGTCAGGAGCCAAACCATCAACAAAAGCCTTTCCAGGCTTCTTTTCCCGGGAATGGAAAATCCAATTACTGGGGAACTGACTACTATCTGCCCCAACCTCAACGGCCTCTTCAATTACCTGTAAGAAAACAATTAACATCAAAATGATTATATGTGTCAAAAAAATCTTACCATTAACTTTTCCAGGCCTTTTGCCCCACCGAAAATGAAACATCCATTCAACAGGGAAGCGGCTGCAGTCAGCATCAACTTTAACTGCAAACTTTGTAACCTAAAAGTACGACCTCTAGTAATAGCCATATGGAATGTACGCTTCATTGAAGATGATATGAATGAAGCCAGTAGTTCACATTAAAACATAATTACACACCTCATTAATGCACTTGAGCAACGTTACACAGCTTTCTTTGGACAAACTGGAAGCAGTTTCCAGAGGATGGATCCTAGCCTGTTAAACCACAGACAGTTTAATAAAGTTTTACCGTATAACTTTATTAGATCAAACTATGATATACTGAGATAATTGAAGATAGAAATGGATGCGAGTAAATCAGGCAACTCAGGCATGCATAGTCCAATAGCTGTATGGAAAGAATAGTCATACAGTTTCTAACCACATGAGAAAAATTCAGCAACTAGTGATAAGTGTAGTTTATACACTTACTTGGGCTTCTGTACTTGACTATGTTAATTGTAGGTAAAACCCCGACTTAAATGCACTTGGATGCAATTGGCATGAAAAAGGGCATTTTTGAAGCTATATTGGAGTTGATTCGAAGAAATTAATGATCAAACGGATTGCATTTGATCAATTAGAAGCAATAATGGAGCAATCAGAGATGATTCACAAGTTTGGGAGTTCAAACTCAACTTTCGAAAAATTTGGAGACTAAATTGCAAACTTGTGAAACTTGAGGACCAATTTTGAATGATTATGAATGTTCGAGACCCGAAAAATTTGGAGACTAAATTGCAAACTTGTGAAACTTGAGGACCAATTTTGAATGATTATGAATGTTCGAGACCAATCTTGAATATGCTGGTAGTTTCGACGTCAAAATTGGAGTTTTAGGATAAAAATGATCGAAGTTGGACATAAGCTTGAAGAAAGGACTAAGGCCGCATGAAAAATGTTGATTCGGAGACCAACTTGAATGAATCTATAAGAGGAAAAATAAAGCCTTGCAATCCGAGGCTTATAATTTATGTGATAGCAATATATTAATGACTAGAATGTTTTGGCTTATAGCCATGGTAAGTATGGTTATACAAGGCAAAAATTATTTTGTTTCCTATTTTGATCCAACCTCTTCTTGGAAAGCAATTAATAACATAAATTTTGACTTAATCCTTGTCCTATAAATACAACTCTTCATCAACAATTTAAAGCGGAAAGAAGCTTGGATGCTCTAGTACATAAAGATATACAATCATTAAAAAGAAAAGAGCCATTGGAGGTCAACATATATTGAGTGTTCACCAAATCTTTACAAAGCTTTGATGAAGTTTTTGATGCCATTCACCAAATCCGTATCTTTTCATCCATTATAGTTTGGGTTTGAAGAAGAAGATCATCAAAGGAGAGAAATCAAGAACTCCTGAAAGAATCTAAGATCAAGACTCTTTTCCATCTTTCTTCCTATACTTCGAATTCGGGTGATGTTGTACCCATTTAATTGGTGTTATTGTATTATTATGATTCCGACTAGTTGTATAGATGCAAGGAAAATTTTTAGAACCATATATTTTGAAGTCTATATATTAAATTCTTTATTTTGACACCAGATGTTGGTATGGTTTTAATCCATGTTAGAGTTTAATGTATTAATCGCTCACTTATTGAATTGATGTATGATTTTTATTGACATTTGGAAGAAGGAATAAGAATTTAGCACAAGTAGCAATCATTGTAAGGTCATATACACGTTAGGGATAATTGTTTATGCTTTGCATTGTCCAAATAGATGTTCTTTTAATTTAATGCAACTTTATATATTCGCATTTATGATATGTATATTATCGACTCAAAATATGGGAATAGATCTAATCCTACTCGAAAAAGATTACTAGATAAGATAAGAATATTGATCTTCATACTCAAACAAGTGTTGTCAAATTATGAAATTGATATTAAGATGGAAGAATGTAAAGGTATATGGGGTTATAGTGTTTGTTCGATTAATTTTCACAAATGCTTCCAACCAATTAGTAAGATTAGTAAGACAATTTAGGTTGTTAATATAAACTATCCATCTCATTTATCTATTGTGTGTTCATATTCAATTAGAGTAGGTTAATTGACAACTAGACTAGATACTTATTCCTTGTATGATCGATGCCTGAACTCTAAGGTCCACTATTACTTTTTCACGATCTGTATGCTGACTTAACAGGATAAATAAAATCAACAACAACTAGACAATCAGTTCTGATGAATTTAACAAGGAATGGTAATAACCATATTTCTCTCGCAAAGGAAATAGATGATAAGGGGTGGTGAGTAAAGCATACTCACTTGATATAGTACTTCATCAGCCATCCAATTGCCAATGCCTGAGATAAAACTCTGCACAAAGAAAATAGTAGTCTAAAAAATCAAAACTACTGAAGAAAACAAACCAGCATTTCAACAAATCTTAATCAAGACAAGAAGCTTGTTTATACAAATGGGAAACCATCAAAACTGCATTTAGAGCATGTTTGAGGTGGCTTATGCTTAAAAATAAGCACCAAATCTGTGGCATATTTGAATTTAAGTGGGATCACACCAAAAACAAGTCACACATTTGGAGCTTAATTTTTAGCTAAGCCACCCAGATATTCTCTTAAAATTTCCAACTTGTCATTTTGCTAGAAGTCCAAGCACTATAAACACGAACAACATTGAGACACGTTATCCTACAAAAACTTCATCTGCATGGGATACAAACTATATTCTTTAAACAGAAACGATGCCACAAATATATGTTAATAAATTAGTACCTCTGAAAATTGACAACTTTCTGTAGTAATTCTTCTCCATTCATTTAACGGTAACATGTCCAATCAAACACCCATCAAACAACGAACACAAACATTATGAAGTCACTCAAATGTCAAGTAAACATAATTGGCCACGTTTTAATTGAAGAACAGTGGTCTTTTACAGCTGTACTAACAAAGAAAGAACTTCAAGAAAGACTTCAAACTCGTAATGCCTAGCCTATTGGCCTTAGAGGTTAGTCACAATAAAAATTCATTTTGTATAATTTGACTGGCGACTTTCAGTGCCAAACTTATAGTTTCAAACAAGAAGACCCAACATCAGATTTAGCACACAAGCTGTCTAGAACGTCATAAACAACTTCTCAACTAGATCAGCTACCCAGGTTACTCACACTAGACATGATTTCTTGTCCAAATGACAATTTTTGGAGCCAATATTTGTTGACTGGCCCCCTGTAAAAACCCACCAATCCTATCTGAGGTTGGACTAAAACATGGTTTCAGATTTCTATGAAATACTGATGCAAACTTGTTCCCAATATTAAAACCCCCCCCCCCCCCCCCCACACAACAATCTTCTCCCACCCATCAATCACCAAAATTGAAATGTCAAAGAACTAGCATAGTAGCATGTGATTTATAGGCTGCACTACCTTCCAACAGCCCACTCTTGAACCAGTAATTTCTGGTTTTAAAATTTGTATTGCTTTGTTGGGAGAGCTGCATTCTAGCTTTATGCTGTCCTTGGCTTGGGTCTTCCTCATAACTAGACCAAGACCTCATTGACACTTTCTCCAGTTTCTTCACTCAAACAAAGCATTTAACTCTCTTAGAACCTCCAATCCTAGGCTTCTTCAATATTCACTCCCAATTTGCTGTTAGTAACATTAACCCTCTTATAATTAATTTTGTTGGTTTAGAAGACTGTTCTGTGCTTTTTTACCGGTACGTTAATTCCAGGTAGAAATCTGATCTGCTTGTATGTTCTAATATATAACACTATTAAGATGGTAGGTTGGTTTGATCTCAAAAATTAGGGACGTGCTGATTTTTGATCAGGTTGGTTCGGCCTCAAGTTTTGCACATGGAAGATAAAATAATGTAATCTAGTTAACAAAGATGCTAACATCTATCATTAGCATGAGTTACTATTTCATAGTATTGGTATTTTTGGACCAAAAAATATTAAAAAAATACTTGTGAACATGCATTAACTTTGAAGTATTATATTATAAATGTGTGCTTGTATTGCATAAATTTTTAAGATGATTCTACTGCACAAATGCATAGAGATACTCCTAGAACAATAACTGTTAAGAAAAATACTTAGCCCTTGTTTGAGCACCATTTTTATCAAAATACATTTTTCCCTTTCTTTTGTTCAACCACACATTCTTCAATAAAATAATATTACACGTAAATCGAAAATTTTTCCTTATTTTTTGACCACACATTTTTCAAAAAATCACTATTCCAAAATACATTTTCAACCAAAAATGGGGCTCAAACAAGGGCTTAATCTTCCCTCCCGGTGAACACAAGGGCAAACCTGGTCCAGTAAAAGAGCCTTGATTCCAATCTTCTTCTTGCTCAAGGAGTTGTAGAACTCATCTACAGTCATAGGTTCCAACAACGCATCAGGACCAAGCTCAGATATTGGGGGCACAGAAACAGGCTGTAAAAATTGAATTATTACAAGAGCATCGCGAAAATCACTTTCCAAGCAAAAAGGCTTTAAAAAGACACTGGTCATATAAATAATTTTGCCATTACATTGTCAAGCAAGCGAACTTTAGCAAAGCGCCTCTTATCCGTGAATGAAAACTCCAACCCATCATCTAACTGCACAGCAATTGAGAAATCAACACCTTTAGAAGCACTGTCAATAAGTGCATCTAAACTAAGGAAGTATCCATGTAAGTTTCTTCCAAGAGTTTAAACATATATGATATCAAGTGATGTAATAGCACCTATAACAACAGGTCAGACACAATAGACATAATTAACTGTTATAAATATGCATGTAACTGGGTATATACTGCATACATATATAACATATACTTGTATATATACACAAGCACACTAATAAATTTCACAAATACAGCGATCTAGAACAAGTAATGGTCAACTGTATCATGAGGGCATTTAAAATGTAATTATACTGTAGATAAAGAATGCTCACTTCAATAAATAACTTGGAATACTTGGAAGGCCACTCATCCGTATCCTTCACGGCAGACCTGCAAGCAGCAAAAGTACATTGTTATTATCACTAAACATAATTGAATTTCTCGATGGTGAAAGAAACTGTGTGATGTTGTCCTTCACCATGCATTCTCTATTCGTTACAACAATATACTCATTCACAAATATTGAAGCAAGTGATTGACAGTTTTCCCATGATCAGACACAGATTCATGCAGCTGAATTGAAGGATCTATATTCTATATGTTTATGGACGAGAGAACCACTATGTAGAAATTCAAAATAATAACCATCGAAACAGAATTAAACCACATATACCCCTTGATCCCCATGTGCACCTCAGGTCCCCAGGAACCAAAGTACCTAAGGTCAAAAGGCCATAAAAGAGTCGAAAGACTTCTGGGAGCAAAGGAAAAGTTCAATTTTAATACACAAAGATGAAATTACCCAATGAGAAGATTGCAAAGAAGATAAATAACACTATTTGAGAAGATATCAAGACTTCAAGGATATGCATGAGGACTTCAGATTTCAAAATCAATTATTTGTTTAATTGCAATACTAGCCATTGCAATCATGCAACATCAAATAAAACTAATGCCCCAACCTACTTTGTTAGTAAAATGTCACTTTAATGCAAGGAAGAGCTATACTGTCTGTTCAAAAGAGCAACATCACTTACCGCTTATATTTAGTAACAGCAATTCCCTTGATATATATAGCTCCTGTCATTCCTATAAAACATAATGGAGAAAAAACTAGGTCAAATGAAGTGCAATTTCAATAGCCAACCCAGGTCACATGTCCATTTTGAATCTTGAATATGTATAGAAGTAAAGTAAATTAAAAACAAATAATTAATAAATTTAAGAAGTGCATCAGTTTAGTACAGTTGAGGAAAATACTAAAAGAAGTTTCTAATTACTTTATATCAATATGTAAACGAAGTCATAAATATCCAAGTTGAACTTTGTCTTCCTCTATTTTTAAAGATCTCTGTTCTGGACAGTAGACGCCGTAACAAAGCAGAGATAATCCGAAAATAGGTCGCTTGAATAAACAGTTGTACAATAACCAGTAAAATAATGCGCTTGTTTGGCCCCCATTCAATTGAATTCTTGCCCATTTTTAATCATCATTATTTCAACTTTTTGTACAACTCGTGTCAGATAAGGTAGTCCTTTCCTGACAATGCATGTGGAAACATGCAATAGATGTTTTTAGTCAAATATTTGAATGGTTTATTTTCCATTTTTGCCCTTCCACTTCTTCAGTTCAGTTACACATGCATTTAAATGTTACCAACTACAACCAATACAATTTTGTAAAATACTTGGGGTCTGCTCTCTTTGTATTTCAATTTTCTAGTTTTGAGTTTTGAATTCATTGAGTTTTGTGTTTTGAGTGCATGTTTTGAAATTGTTGAAAATACATTATTTTTGTCATTCCTAGAAACTGTTTTCCAAAACATAAAATTGAAAAACGCGTTTACTTTGAAATTTTGAGATATTTTTATTTATAATATTTTATTTAAGAACACCATGAAATGTCAATGCATACATGGTGACACACCACAAACACGGTCAAAACGTGATAGTTCTTTGGATCTTTGTAATGCAATTACAATTCACTATAGATATTGTTTTGATTAACTCCGTTAGCTTTAATAAATTAAAAAAAATTAAAGTTTTTCGAAACGTTCCAATTATTGCAAGACAACAAGTCACAATATTGATGTGTAAAAAAGTCATTGATATATATCCGAATGTGTAAAAAAAATTGACAACACAACAACACGTGAATATATTCTCATACAGAATCCATCCAAACCATTCACTCAATTATTCATAACACAACAACTTTGTTACTGACATCCAATCCTCTCCACACAATTTGCAAGGACTTGTCACATGCATGCACACTTTTAAGTACAGAGTCCTTCTCACAATCACTCATTATCCTCACATTCACTCTCCCATCCACACATTTCACGTTCATTCACTCTCCACACTTTGTAACTACAATCTCATTGGTAACATTCATTCGGCAACATATATTTAATGGAAAGCTTCTCACACATTTACTCTAAAAATGTAACCATTCGATTGGAAAAGGTAAGCACATCAAAATTTCTATTCAACATTTGTGCTACTTAGTAGTAAGTTGTCGAAGAAAAAAATTTGTTCGCGACACGGGGGCATAATTTTTTTGACAGAAATGCTACTGAAGTGTCGCTACGTCTCCGTGACACGGAGACGCTGTCCATGTCACGGAGACTGTCTCCGTGTGTGTCACAGAGACACTGTCTCCGTAACACACACGGAACTGTACAATCTCCGTGACACACACCTCCGTGACACACACCGTGAGAAATGTTGTTCCCTTTTTTCTTTTTCTTTTTATTGTTCTCAGGTTTTAGGATGTGCTTTTGTAAATAAAAATAGATTTATCTAACAATATAATTTACGATCAATTGTACACTTCTTTTATGTTTATTTTTTATATTGGGTTTTCGTAAACAAAATAATATATTCGTTTGAAAATATTCATTATTGTGTAATTTACGCAGATATCTTTACAATACGTTCTCTCACCAGATCAGTGATTTTCTGCTACCATCGTCCGGTATCCAAATCGTGAATACATTAAAGATTTTATAGAATTCATAGATGTCAATCAACAATGTTCTTTACTGTGTAGTAATTTTTGTGGATTTGTTTACGGAGGTATGTTCAGGGGACAACAAGAACAATTTAGTAGTAAGTTGGTACACGAATTTATAATACGAATTGTACATTGTGGCAAAAATAATGAACTTTGAGTACGGTTAGATGACCATGTTGCCAGGTTCGGCATACAAGAATTTTGCCTAATTATTGGACTACCTTGTCATGAACCATCCATTGAAATTGACTATGATAACGATCGTCTTAGAGATCAATACTTCAATGAGGGCAAAAAAATTAGCAATAGAATGCTTTTTGAAACTTTCCATATGTGCCAAGACGAGGAAGATAAATTTAAGTTGGGACTAGTTATGTTGGTGGAGTGTGTGCTGAAATCGACTTCAAGACAAATTGATTATAGAACGTTGGGCATGGTTGAACATCTTAATGCGTTCCTTACGTATCCATGGGGCCGTACCGCATATTTTGTTTTGTTAAATTCGTTGAAAGAGTCGCAATTGGAACGAGTAGTAAGGATGCAACAAAATCGACAAACAGAATGTAAGTATGCAATACAAGGCTATCCACTTGTATTTCAGTTATATTGTTCATATTCTAAGTGTTTCTGTACTCCGTATAATTTCTTCGTAAAAAAAATATATTATATACATCGACATTTACTTGTAATTCTGTTGCAGTATTGGATATATGAAGCATTTCCACAGATCGGGCAAAAGTTTGGACGCTGTAGGTACAAAACGGCACAGATTCCACGAATGTACAAGTGAAGGCCTACTACAATACTGAAGGAAGCGATTGTTAAAGAATTTCTGAATATGAAAGAGGTATGACTTTTTAATTTCAACGTACAATGACGTTTGCATTAGATTGGTAAAACTTGACATTGAAAAATTTGCTGAGACGAAATTATTTATGATGATTACAGATCGAAGTCCTTGCAGTGCTGCAACCTACCGAAGAAGAATTAGAAACACCATGGTACTCAAATTTGTCACTGCCAGCTGACAATGAACATAGTATACTAGATGCCATTGTCAACAGAGAATTGGATAATGTAGCACAACCATTACCGGATCACATCCGTGCGCAGCAAGCGACAAGTGGTGGTACACCGAGAACTTCAATTGGAGCTGGACCTAGTTCTGCTTCTGGTACCTCAAAATATGTAACTTAAGACTGTTTGGAAGAAATGTTTGATATGTACAGGCAGCATACAATATCAGATGTGTCCGATCTATGTGGCAACTTGAAGGCAGACTTTGTTTAAGAATCAAGAGCCCTAAACCACGCGATCCTTGACAACCAAAAGCTGTTGTTCAAAGAACAGACCAAATCGTTGCAAAATTACATGCAACATGGTTTACATTCGTACATAGATAATTCTCTATCTGGTTTCTTTCAGAGTCATATGGCCCACGAATCGCAAACACAAGAAGCCCATTATCAGACAGTTCTGCAAAGACAAGAAGAATTATTTCAACAGCAACAAGAGCAAATACGGTGTTATGTGGATTCCAATTTATGTTCCGTGAGATCATACATTGACGAACATACTGAGTATATGCAGAACAGATTATCAAACTGGGAATCGAACATGGAAGCCATTATAGGTTCTATGCAGCAAGATATCTCTCCCCATGCAAGTCCAAATCCTATTGATCATGAACAGGAGACGTCAACGTCTCAACAAATCGAACATGCTCAAAGGTTGAGAAGAGAAAGGAAAAGGAAGAGGAAGTGCACAGTCTTCATCATCAACAAGTCGTCCTTTAGAAGACTATGACATGGAAAAATACCGAACAATTAGAGATTTCATAACGACAGATGAACCAGGGTAACAAATTTTACTCATTCTTACTAGTTCGAATGCTAAACATTATTACGGTAACGCCAGAAATTCTGAGTTGATTTATTTGATACTAATGTCAATTGTGTCAGACAGTGCATACTTGGAAGACGACAGTAGGAACGTCTACGGAAGGGACATGCTGAGAACGCTACTGGATCGAACGAAAGATCTGAATGCCGACGAGCGGTATTTGGTGCCAAGTAATCGCGCACAATGCGCTCAACAATTCCACAATACTCCAATCACATGATTATGTCCTCCTCCAACTACCGCAACACATCTTCATCAGAGCTCATATCCCAATCAGACATAAACTCGATGTCACCATCTGTTGCTTCCAATGCGTACGTACGTGCTGAGTGGACCGCCATGAAAAACAATTTCATAATTGGTGATATAAAGGTATGAAGGTTGTGACTTCGAAAGGGAAGGCAGCCCGAAAAAAATTCGTAAGAAATGCTAACTATTATTTGGGTTTCTTATACTAGCCTTCGCATCCTACTAACATCTCTACATTTGAGCAGTTGAATGAGACTCCTAACTAATTTATAGATTAAAAAAACTTGACCACTCATGAACCCTTGGACAATGTTCTCCCAATCATTTCAACTTCCCACCTACTTTATCATGCTTTTGCAGGGAATATTATTCCCTGCAAAAGCACACAGTTCCTAAATATTCCCTGCAAAAGCACACAGTTCCTAAACATGCATGAATTGTTGTGCAGTTCACATTCGTACTAGATAAAGGAAGATAACAAAAACAGTTCAATTGAAATCCACAACGACAATCTGTCTGCCAAAAAAAGTACATGAAAAAAAAAATGTCCATCACACAAGAACGGGAAATACGAATAAGCAGAAGAAATACAGACCACAGTGCATAAATAGGTCTACTATCGATCACCTCTTACGTGGGAATGACTGATTGTCGCGCTCGAAGCAGTACTCAATAAATTTAAACCGCAGGAGAGGTGTCTTAGCAGCACGATACGAATTTCAATTATCCTTGACACTTAGGAACCACAAAGCAAACATATGGAGCGGCGACCCCTCATCCACGTGTCCTGACGATAGTAGTTAACTCACACAGTCGTCGATAGACATGTCGTCCTTCTGATGCGATCTTGCAATGGAGGCAAGATCCGTTCCAACACTCACCATCTGCTCAAGAGATGCTGAAACACCTCTGGCACCGTATTTTTTCCTCTTTCCTTTGTCCTTCCCGTCTGCTTTTCCTTTTATCTCCGCTGCGATTCCCGGATATGTTCATGGACGAGTATGCTCCATAGTCGACCAGACTGTCACTAAATCTGTACCTTTTGCATTGATGGGCAACTTGTCACCCCCATCGTCCTTATCGCTATCTGTGCCCAAATCGAATCCCCATTGGACAACTTTGATGGGGACAGTGCGTATTTGGTGGAATCCCCCGCGTCACCGAACAATTTCCCATACATGTCATAGATCTCACTGCAGTTCATGTTCTTGTACTTGACGTATTTTCGGTTCTCTTAAAAGGACATGTAACACGAAAAAAGGGACGTCATGTGACAGTAAAAGAGAAATGTACGTAGTTGGTAATAATCCACATCAACGACAGTACTAGAAAAATGTATGTGTTGCAAGAATAACGTAAACCAAATGACAGTATCACAAAGTTTGCTTTATGACGAAATTGACAGACCAGGTCCACGACATTTCGTATCACAAAGAAAATGAAGCTGAAGGCATCATATAACTCATTTTTCATCACAGTACAGAGAGGTGAAGCTAACATCTTCAAGACCGAAACTCATGTTCATCGAGTTGATCATAAACGTTTAAATTCTTACATAACACATAAGTTCATTTATATGTCTATTGTACACCAAATTCAAATCCACATTTCAATCAAGGCTCACGTTTGTAACGCTGGAAGAGCATTAAGTGAATATCACATTCGTACAAATATGCAAGTGAATTCACCAAAATTCCAAATAAGTATTTCATAGCAAACATATATGCCCAAAACTCCAAATACGCATACTGTAGCCAACATATATGCCAAACTTCGAAATTGTCATTATAAAACTCGGTGTTATACATTGAACTTGTATTTCATTGCTCCACTGCACTAGTCTAACACATTCACTTCTTCTGCTTCTAAAAGTCACTAAGCTGAGGAACAATGAGGGGGAGTGTTATCGTGTACTTTTATTTTTACTTCCCACCAGTGCTCGGGGCCAATGATTCTACCGATTTTCGACTGGTATTGAATGCAACTGGATTTTAGCAGCTCGAAGAGATGCTTGTGGTCCGTTCGCAGTTTACCCCAATAATTCTTAAGCTGAGATACGGTCCAGTCCGTCCCAGCTATGCTATTGAACAACTCATGGATACGTATCCAGCCCGTAGTTGAAAAGCATTTGCCGTGTCGATGCCCTTCGGCAATGACAATTTCGCATACTTCAATGAAGATTCTATGCTCCATCGGGTCCCATCTTGCAGTCTTACGGACCACAGGCTGAGGCTCCTGCGGGTTCTATGATGGATAGTCAAACCGGTCAAGCGAGCCCACACTATAGTGTGGTAAACAGAAAAATTGCAACGTCTCAGACAGGAAGATATGCGGCTCTTTATATCTGAAATCGAAGTGGTGGCAGCTTACTGCCATTTTTTTAACCAAAATAATGCACACCAAACAACAAAGTCTCTAACCTCAAAACAGAAAATATACTGAACAATTCGATCAACAATATGGCTAGAATCAATTACGCAACCCTAACACAAATTCTGGATAAACAAGCAAACTACTGTTGAAAACGGGTATTACAAAAATTAAAAATACGAAAATAACTACAAAGGTCGGAAGCAATTTCACGGTTAATTTGAACAAAATGTTGGAAGAGGGCACGCTTCGACACACGGGCAGAAGAAATCGGACCAAACGAACATGTGAACGAAGGAAAATGAGGGATAAAATTGCTCACCATGTGATCAGGATAATAGAACCCATGACCATGAGATCCGTCGTTCGTCATTTCCAAGGTGTTCCCCTCGTTGCTGCGATGGTCGGAGGAAAAACTGACGCTCGGACAAAGATTGAGGTCAATGCCAAGTTCAGTGAAGAGGAGGTGGAGGGAGGCGATGTCAGGCACGGATTGTAGAAATATGATCGGAAAATACGAATCCAAATGGTCGACTGTGGAAACCAATCTACTGGAGGGAGAGCCAAAGGGGAAAGTCGCAAGTGACTATGAGAGACGGAAGTACTACCGGGTTAATACTTTGGAGGGCAGTGAAGTAAATGTCTTCGACCAGCTGAGGGCAATTTTGTCCAATAATTGCGACGGCAGTCTGAATACTTTTAACATGTCTGACACGGTTTTAAATGGCTGGCAGGTTTTCTCTGAATATACACTGTAAAAGAATGAGATAAGGGAGAAAAAATTGGCAAGAATGAGCATCAAACAGGTGCAATGATTTAAGATGTTAATTTCTTTTTTGTCTTTTGGGATGCTATGCTGGGAGTTTAAACCAAGATAATGAACCTAGAAATTTAACATTTTTTTTTATGACCGTGAGTGTCGGAGCCAGCTTACGCACACCTCCACTAATCCCACACGGTCCTGAAGTTTACAGCCGGGTACTCACCTCAGTGGCCTAAGGGGACTCGAGTTGGTAACTACTAGAGAGAAATTTAGCTTTTTTTTTAGTTTCAAGATAAATATTGCATAAAACAAGGAATGATTTGCAAAATATAAAAAGGCTGGAAAAAAGATTATTATTGTTCATAAATCATAATGGCACATATGAGGAACCAGGGACTGGCTTTTTTTTTTTTGGGGTGGGGGGGTAGATGATAGAATCCCAGTTGCTGTAGCTTAATTGATGGATTCCTTCATTGGCAATAAATAGTATATAAGATGATTAATTGAACTTCAAAATAATAAACAAGTTCCAGGGCTACTAGAGAGGCCCGGTCTCTCCTATTTCCCTAACAAAGTGTATGGATGATCCATTCTACTCCTTCCCTAATACATTTATACCACTATTTCCCCCCTTATTTCCCAAATTACCCCTTATAACTAACTCGAATTGGAACACTCTAGAATATGGCTTAACAAACATGAATGAATAACTTGGGGGTCTATGGCAATTAGGGCTCCACACACGTCTCTGCCCATTGCACAGTGGCAATATTGCCCATTGACACGGAGGCTACCCGTTCCTGGGTTTGCATCTCTGCAAATTATGGCCCGGGGACTATCTCTCCTATTTCCCTTAACAAAGTGTATGGATGATCCATTCTACTCCTTTCCTAATACATTTATACCACTATTTCCCCCCTTATTTCCCAAATTACCCCTTATAACTAACTCGAATTGGAACACTCTAGAATATGGCTTAACAAACATGAATGAATAACTTGGGGGTCTATCATTACTCGCCCCCCTAAATCCACCTTGTCCTCAAGGTGGAAGTTTATGAATTCATCATACAACCACATAATTTCCTTTGCAAAAACTCCTGTCACGATCACAGCAGAAACGGGATGTTTTCGCCCTTTGAAATGGACAGACTCACTCAATCGAGCGATTATCATAAGTATAGCATCCAAGGCAACTCCATATCCCATTGCCTCTACCCACAAAATGTCTAATTTTTTAACACGATGAGCCGTCACGAAATTGGTTACTTGGTGAATTGAATACGCTATCTGGGAAGATAACTTGGGTAGGTTAGGATTGCTATTTAGGTTGAAATTATGGGGACTTATGCTTGGGCTGTAGTTGAATTTATATAGGCCTAAAATAGCTTGGAACTTTTTAAAATGCTCTTTAGGGTCTTCAATCCTTAGGGCTAGATCCCGAATTTGCCCAGACAAGGAGGCTTTAGAATCTTCCCTTCTGCCCAATTCTCCGCCCTTAGTCAATTGAGAAAATCAACATCCACTGCCTCCTTTAAAATCATGAAATTTGCCGGTAAGGAAGCTGCCACTACCACAAAGTCTAGAAGTTTATTATCACTTTTGGCGCTAAAAAATAGTCGACTCGTGCCTCTTCCCTTTCTGCAGATATGGCCGCCGTTAAGCCATTCCAATATTCTCACCTCATCTCCTCTCTGCCGATATTCTAGTCCGGGATTCGCCAACACTTCAAACTTGTGCCGATAATCACGGCCCAGTTCATCCTGCCATTGTGACAAGCAATTCTCCCAATTTGAGAACTGATTCCCTACTGTTGATTTTATAGGAGATCGAATAGCTACTGGAGATGATGCTCCTGTTGCTGCATATTGTGTAGGTTGATCTGCTGTGAATTTCTCCCCCTTTCTTCATCATGAAATCAGGTTTCTCCATCAATAGTGACATACCCTTTTGAATCTCAAATTTCATTACCGCAAACTCTGATTGCAGTCCATCCATCCTTATTTCCAAATTAATAACCCAAACTTCTAATTGCCTTTTTTCATCAGATGCAATCCCCCCAGGGCCAAAATAGTTGCTCTGATACCATTTTGATAAAATCCCAATTGTTGTAGCTTAAGTGATGGATTCCTTCGCTGGCAATAAATAGTATATAAGATGATTAATTGAATTTCAAAATAATAGACAAGTTTCAAAGCTATTAGAGAGGCCCGGTCTCTCCTATTTCCTTGAACAAAGTGTGTGGATGATCCATTCTGCTCCTTCCTCTAATACATTTATACTACCGTTTCTCCCCTTATTTCCCAAATTACCCCTTATAACTAACTCGATTTGGAACACTCTAGAATATGGCTTAACAAACATGAATGAATAACTTGGAGGTCTATCAGGGAACTGGGCTAGGCTGTACCTGGCCAGGTTTTTTTTTTTTTTTTTTTTTTTTTTTTTTTTTTTTTTTTTATTTTTTTTTTTTTTAAAATTTTTTTTTTTTTATGTGTAAATTTATTTTTTCTACATATTGGTCCAGCTTGTAGTCCGATCTTGGATCCTTCTCTGTGAGGATCCAAATAATAGTTCAAGATAAATCAAACACTGTATTTCAAGATTTTTCTTTTCTTACATTTTTCATTTGATTGCAATAATGTGGCAAAAGTTGTTCAGGATTAGCGAGAAGCAGAGCATTGTTGATAAAAGAAGAAGAAGAAATTTGACAATTTTGCTTTTCCTATTTCTTCTAAATTCCTTAAGCACAGGTTTCTTAGAACCTACCTATAAAAACTAAACCTACAGAGTACTATTTAAGATACAAACTTCATGGTAAATGAAGGCTAAAATTTTATAATGTTATTCTCCTGTTGAAAATTATAAATATAACACAAGCTTGCATACTTTCCATATTAGAGCACTGGATTTTATAAAAAAAATAAAAATAAATAAAAAAATAAAGAAAGGATAAGTTTTGTAATGCAGTTAAATGTTTTTATCTACAGGGAACAAATTCTAACTGCCTCATTCCTACAATTTCCCAGAAATGAATACATTTTCACTATAAAAATGCCCTCCGTATACAACAATTATAAACTAACGATTAACTCAGTATCGAAAGACATTTTACATTTTCATTTAATGAAGTAAAATGTACAACATTATTAAAGAAAATACTAAGAATATTTCTTTGGTTTAAAAACTATAGATGAAAAGCATTTGGATGTTTGTTAATCTTCCTTGCATGTGCTAAACATCATCTAGATTTAGTTCAATACTGCAGTGGGATAACATTTTATATGCATATATACACTGAAATAGGATTAATAAGGTACCTGAAATTCTAATAAAACCAAAATAATACTATTTACAGTGGAAATAATAGCAAAAAGCAAAACTTTTGAAAAAAAAAATTAATAATAATAATAAACGAATTCTAGGGTTTAAAGAAGCAGGAGTAATGATAATACCAAACTGGAAGGAGGGGAAAGGTGGGGAATCGAGCTGAAGCCACATGTTCTTGCCCTTGCGATGGGAAGCGACGATGGTTTTCCCGGTGAGCGATGCCTCGAAGTCCTTCGGAGAGACGCCGTCGATGACTTTGGAATCATTGGCGACCACCGATTTCACAATTTTCTTCCCAACGCAGTGCTCCTCTATGGCACGACGCGCCGCCTCCACCTCCGGAAGCTCCGGCATTGTCGTCGACGGTGATTGTAAGAACTGTACAGATGCACTTTAGGGAAGAAATGTAAACTGTGCGAATAAGGGATTGTTTGGTTTCGCGCGCTTTTGCTAAATGGGAACCTCTGACAAGTTGGAATTACATTTTTGATTTGATAGCAAATATAAAGCATTGTATTGACTCGAGTCATTCCCGAGTGGACTCGATTAAGGTCAACCGGGCCACCCGTTGCTAGATAAGCAGGTCTGTGGATCGTTTTATTCTTCAAATGAACAATTGTTAAGCCTGCGTTGGGTTTTCATTTTTGTTTTCTATTTTTAGTTTTGAATTTATTTTCTGTTTTTTATTTTGAGTGATTATGTTCAGATTGTAAAAAACACGTTTGATTTGTCATTCTGAATGTCTGTTTCTCAAAACAAAAACTAGAAAACTTGTTTGATTTAAAAATTTTAGAAATAATTTTATGACATTTTATTCGATTAATTTGATTATTAATTAAACATATCGATTTTATGGTAATATGTGATTAAAGAATATAAATATAAATATTTATAACTAAAAAAACAAAAAATCATTGCATGTATATCTCCAACAATCACGTTGAAAATATAGCCTTTACACACCGTGTTCAATATATTTCAATTTATGGCAGTTTTTCCTTATAATGAAGTACTTTTATTCCCCTCTCACTCATTTACCCCAGCCTCCAATGTCACAAAATCAAAATTAATAGCTAAATTAGCAATTGAAAACATTGTCCTTATAATTGAAAGTGGTGTAAAGAGTTTCAAATTTACTTCCTCAAGCAAAAACAATGGCTTCCTTAGTATATTTAAGAGCCTTCACTAAAAGTCACATTTATGACCTTCATCATCAAATTGTCTAATTAAAATTAGGTTATGGATCGGTTTGTTGGAAGAATTTTGTGAATAGTGACGCAGAAATAAGTATAATGATGGTGACAAAGTCGAGGCAAGAGTTGAACTCTTTGTCCTTAAGTCGAATTTGCCCCGCAACGGTGCCTACGGATTTCGGCAATCGACTCCCAAGATACAACGGCTACACATGTGTTTGTAACACTCCAAAACACAAGTACAACGAACCAAATGTAGGCTTATGTACTCCACAGATGAAATGAAAGAAAATCAAAATAAATGAAATGATTTTGATTTTGGATAGAAGAGAGGATGAGAGACGTTTTTGCATATCAAATTGTGAGGAATAGGACACCCAAAGGGTCCTATTTATAGACCATGAAGGGGTGTGGACGAAATGGCGAAGTGGCAAACAATTTTGACTAAACGGATTGAGTCGAGCTTTTGAGTATTTGGCCGAATTCGATACGAACTTTAATCGATTTTCAATTCTCAATTTATTTAACCAATATCCAACACGGTTTAGGTATATGCTTCAAATTATGAATTTTTCATGCAAACCTATTCGACATCCTCAAACTAACATCACCAGCACCAAGAATGTCCATAGGTTCTCTATTAGCGAGATATATCTTTCCATAATTTCTAGCAAAATAGTTCTCCATAATCTCACGATGTGCAATGGTATAAAAAGAATCTGTTGAATCCGTCACCCAAGAATCAACAGATATGTTAATCGCAAGAGAGAAAGCATCCTGCTCCTCTTTAGTCACCACATTTGCTTTATAATTATTTTTTTTCTTCCTTCTTTTTCGGGCACGCTACAATTTTTCTTCATATGGCCAATCTTGTCACAATCCTAACATTCCACATTTTATCCTGACTTGGACATGCTTATACCAATTCCTCCATTTTTCACCGTTGCCTTTATTAGAATATTTGTCGAAACCCTACCCATATAATTGACATTTAAGGTAGAATTCAATATCATGAATTCTCTAAAATCGTTTCTACGGACTTCCTCATCAAGAACAGTATAACGAACATCGCTAAATTTTAGTTTCATATTGCCTTTAAAGGTAATTGCCGCATCTCTCATAGGATTCCAACTATTCTGTAGTGATGCCAATTGGATTATGACACATCTTATTATCAAATTTCATCTCAGCTGAGACCAATTGATAATTGTATTCAATTTATTGAGATGTCATATTACTGAAACATCTTCAACCATCTACAAACTAAATAAAATTTTCATCGAATGTAGCCCCCCGAGGCACAGCTTAATTGGTGAATCAATCAGCATTGTCTTGCTTCCAACGACAGGGTAGAGAGTTCGATTCCTAGTGGGAACTTGCGGCCAAAAAATTTGGCATGGAGCAATCACTGTGGAGGAGGGTCTCTTGTGCGCAGAAGTGTACAGGTAATGGGGGAAACTTGTGATCCAGTTGAGGCATAACCCGCGATTTACCCCCTCCAAGGTTCTAGGTGCATGGATCTTGGAGATCCAGAATTTAGTCTAGTATAAGTTGGGATGCCTGGATATCAAAAAAATAAAAAAATAAAAAAAAAATTCATCGAATGTAACTTTTAAACACAGATGGAGTCTTATACTTATTGGACAATACCTTTATCAAATCCACTTTGATTTTCTCTTCCTTTGCATTGGGACAAATGTTCTTCAACAGTGTCCACTGGACAACACCCAAGACCATACAATTAATGAGTTTTCATTCAAATTTTCTTCATTCCTTTTGACTTTTCATTCAAAAGAAGTTTACGGTATAGATATTTCTTGATCTTCATCATCTAGAAACTTAAAATCCATACCATCAAACTTGTACGTCCCCAGTGAAGTTCTTTCTTTGCTAACAATTGCTCTCAATCAAAACCAAGAGTTTTGATACCAATTGTTGAGAATTAGATTATTCTATTTCACAAAGTGCAATCAAATATGAGAAAAAAAATTAACACTCAAGAATGCACAATTATGGAAGTTCTTCTCAATGTTAAACATATCCTCTTTCATGATTTCAATAATTCAATATGATTAAAAGTAAAAATAAAAAATAAATCTAAGAGAAACCCGCACAACATATCTTCTCTAATCCCATCACTCTTCTTTTATGATGCTAATAATAAAACCCTAATGAAAGCTCCCCATATATAAGATAAATTTAAAACAAAATCGAAGTTGCAACTTAACACTACTCAGGTTAACAATACTCAAGTTATAATCATATTCGTGTGTTAAAATCGAGAAGTGGTTCAGTTCTCGGTTTTAATAGCAAACACTAAAAAAACAAAATCATTTTAACTCAAAAAATAAAATACACCAACTATTTTACTTAAAATATGTTACATCTATATAATGTTGTGTCTATAACGGTGTCCACCCTCTTAACATGTAGGGGGTCCACTTCAAATAAATTATAATTTATCCAAATTATCAGAAGTGGATCTCACTCCATGTGAGGGGGGTGGACATCGTTATGGACTCACTGATGTATGTGTAGCATCATCTATTTTATTTTCTCTTATGAATTTCACAATAGCACATCAATTTCATATTCAATTTAAGATAGTACAATTTATAACTTGGATAAATAGACTCATTAAATTATATATGTAATTCTAGATTAACAAAAGGATAGGGATTCTATCATACTCGCCACGTTAATATTTCCGACCCCAGAAGAACTCATCAAGTCAATAGTTAACAATCCGATGTAAACTATCACGTTTAGTTCAACTTGAAAAATATAAATCATTAGCATCAATATAAATCGTTTTAATAAATAATTATTGATAGTTTAGATATTAAACAATTTTATTTTGTACAGTTGATACGTAATTTACGTTGGTTAATGATTTAAGAATTTAATTCAAGGAATCTAATTGGACCGAACCAAAATAGGAACCAAATTTTTCGATTTTAATTCAATTCGATACTTAGAGATGGAACCAACTATTTCATTTTCAAAGTACACACTAGTACTCGGTTGGATTCGATTTTCTTCGGAAAAAATCTTGATCTTTCTCCTTCTCCTTCTCCTTCTCCTTCTCCCATAATTATATTTGTCCATTCACTCTGTAACACTGATTTTCCCTCTTATATGCGTGACCAACCGCAACATCAATCCACAAACTCACCTTACTAACACTGAGGAAGCACATCATATCTTTCGCGTTCGCTTTAATATCTCAAATGTGCAGTGAAGGAGGTGGCTTTGAAAAATATTATTGAGCTTCAGAAGTAGAGAAAATGATTAAGAATTGAAATTGTAAAAGTTTGAAGAAACTATTCTCCAAATAAATTAATATTTATTTTTTTAAAAGAGGATGGGTGTTTTTTTAATATATGTAGTGGTTAACGAGTTGATCAATTAGCTCATCTCATCGTCCTACTAAAATAGTCAAAGAGTTCTCATTCGGTGAAGTGGTTAAAAAGAGAAGCTCTTAACCCTTGTGAGAAAAACACTTACTTTAGTGCCTCTTGTTTTCTTGAGATTTCTTGGTTACTTGATTTGATTTCTAATTATTTGTTCGAATTTTGCTTTCTTCTCTTAGCGAAAGTCAATTCAGCTACTTGGATTTACAAATTCTTGTTCAGTTCGGCCAGATTCAAGGCAGCTTGGTGTATGAAATTTTGAGTCCGGCCGAAGTCTTGGGAACTTCCGTCTGCCTCTCCCAGCTGGGGTCAGTCTCAACTTTCTGCCATTCTTTTTTTCTTCTTTCTTCCCAGCTTCAATATAGCGAAGCAGGCTGCAGAAGGCAGGCAAGGATACTCCCAGCGAAGTCAACAACCGGATATTGCCTAATAAGGATGTTGACAACCAGTCAAAGGAGACTAACGATAAGGTTACTGGAGCTGGAAAAAAGGGCCAGCACACCAATGAGGAAAATGGCCAGAACGCCACCGGAGGAAATGGCCAGGACGTTGCTGGAAGCTCGACGCAGGATGACCTGAAACAGCAAAATGGTTTAGAGCGAGGGAGATTGGAACAAACACAGCAGGGAGTTCAACATGATAGTCCCTTCATAGAGGTTGTAAGGAAAAAGAAAGGAACGACTCAGCCCAATAGGCAAGGTCAGGGGGAACGGCAGATTAAATCAGGTTGCAATCACAAGCTTAAGGAAAAGATGGATGAACAACATATTACAGCTGTCAAGAAGGATAAAAATGATAATTGTATAAATCAATGTGATTCTCGAATCAAATACAAAGAGCAAAACAAAGAGAAGATGGAGAAGAACAACCAAAAAACTTGAGCCACCAATGAATTAAGTTTAATATTACAAGCAGAGGCAGAGCCTCATTATGTCCAGTGCGGGCATATGCCCGCCCGCACTGAACTTTAAGGCCCA